>NC_056564.1:33239034-33277816 GCF_013358625.1 Macadamia integrifolia | reverse complement strand
AAAAAAAAAAAAAAAAGGTCAAGTGAAACACAGGGAAAAAAAAGGACACTATTTTGGAGAAATTTCAGTATTTTGGTGGTTTTAAAACCACCAAAACAAAATGAGTCCTTTAACCTTGATCCTGACAAGCCACACAAGATGACCCCACATAGGCAATAGAGAAGCACAGGATTAGAAAATGTAAAGCAAAGAAAATCTTTACAAATCCTTGGTCCATCATAGCATTTTCATTCTATGTTTACTTCTGGCAGTAGTGATGCCACGAGAGCATGTCATATATGACAACCCCCCCTCCCCAATAAGCCAAATACTGTACTCAGAGGTAGTCTCAGGTGAGATCACTCTGATTGTAAAATTTCCGTACCACAGGCTATTTGCCTGCACACAAGAATGGGTAGGGGTGAGATCACCTTGTTTTTGGAAGTCCACAGATTCAAGGTGACAAAGATGATGTTGTAACAATTGCGTAGTTGTTGCCCAATGCAGATATAAGAAACAGAATATAAGTGAGAACTTGTCCCACAAGATCCAACTTGTGTTTGATAGTACTTAAGTTGGAAGTTTCAAAATCTCGCAAAATTGTCCCCATCAGAAAGATACAAACACTTACTGTACCTATGACATGGATCAACAAATTATACTATTGCAAAAAATTATATAGATAATCCATTTTCCCCAAGAAAAGTTAAGGTTGCTCATTTGTTTTGAAGAAAAATTAAGGTTGTTACATGACTAGAATGCACGTCCTCGCATCTGCAAGTCAATCCATCATCCCATGAAACCTTTTTAGCAAAACGTGGTGAGTGAGCATACTTGTCGTGCTCTATGGAAGATCAATCTACAAACTATGAAATCATGTGCACTTGATTGAACTAAAAGGGGAAGAAACATATAATTTGAAATGCCAGATACTAGAACTTGATTATGCAACAATGGAAGGATCAAATGAAACCCTTCACTGCATCCAAGACCTAGTTATTAATTAACTGAAATTTGGTAAATATGGTCAGCTAAAGGCGCACCCATTTAACACATAACAGACACAAAGGCAAATAATAGCCACTATACTTCCTGTTAGTAGGGGGGAGGGAGAGAGATGCATCTTTTTGGTCGAAGAAAAATTACCTTGTCACAAGCAAAGCAAGCAATGCTGCAAACTGATTGGCAACCACTGCACAACTTCTTCGAGGTCACCCTCTTCAACGAGGGCTCGAAACTACTTCCTCCCGAATCCCCACCCGCCGAAGAAACCAAACCACCACCAGACTTACTTTCTTTATCCTCCCACTTCGTCTGCTGCGGCTTCAGACCCGTCGACGCCGTGTAATTAATCAAACCCCAACCCTCAAGAAAATCGAACACCCTACGAATCGAGCCCACGTCTCCAACCAATGCCTTCCTCACCTCCGTAAACGTGATCTTCCTCGAAGGATTCCCTCTGAATCTTTTGATGATTGAATCCCTATAGTACTTATAAATCCTAGGGTTCTTCGAATGCGACTTCCCGTCGAAGAACTCTGGGAGGAACCTACGCTCGCAGTCGTGAATGTTGTTCCATGAAAACCATCCTACAAGGAGTGATCAAAACAGGAAAAATGAATAAATAAATAAATAAATCAGGGTTTTGAGATGGAATTGAAGATGAGGAAGGTTTGGAAGAATTTCTTACTTGAATAGCTTGGAACGATGGTGACATCATTGATGGAAGAAGAGGGTTCCGGCGGCCGATAAATGCTGGGAGAGGAGGTTTTCTTTGGGTCTGTGGCTAAGATTTCTTGTTTGACGACGACGCCGGATTGATTCTGGGTGGCCTCTGATGGTCGAGGTGGGTTTTCAGGCAGAGAGGGGAGAGGAGGTTCAGGTGGTGCAGCCATGGCGGGATCCATCTGCATACAAAGCTTACAGCTTTACTTACTAATTCATGGTGCAGGGACCGACCACCTATGGTTCGGTGACTCCCTTTGGGAAATTGGAACGACTGAAGTTAGGTCTAGCCGTCTACGTAAGGGTGTCAATCTGAACCCGCACTGGTGGGGTCTGATCTAGCCCGAAACATTTACGGTCCAACCTAAACCAGCCCGATTGAGCCCAACACATTTATTAAAGGGAAAATTACAAGATTAGCCAGATCTGGGTTTGCCTATACCAAATTACCCACTCTGAATTTATCTTTACCAAATAACCCACTCTTGAATTTGGATTTACAAAACTAACCAAAACAGTATCCTATTCTTATCCTCATTTTTACTTAACATTTTTACCCTTACCTCCACCTTCCCTTCTCCTGCCCTTGATTCCTTGCTCAGCCTTGCAACCCCACGGTGCTGGTGTTGGAGGAGAAGTCGGTACCAGATGAGATGGTGGATGCAGCGGAGGAGAGTAGAAATCAATAGAGGGTTCGAGCGCTGGAGAATGGGATTTGGGAAAGGGAGAGTTGGATCCTCCGCTTTCAAGGGAAGGGGTTGGTGTCGGGCGACGAAGAAGAAACGGTACAGGATCAAGCCCCACCCTCCGCTGCATTTCCTCTCGCCCCCACCCAAGGTTGACAAAGTCTGAGGTTGCCTTCAGCATGAACTACATCCAGTACCTTCTTCTAATATTTAATTTGCTCACTTGTTATCCCTTGAACATTCAGGAACCTGGTCTACAATCCTCATGCCCCCACCCCAGGGTTGACAAAATCTGAGGATGCCTTCGACATGAACGACATCCAGTACTTTCTTCCAAGATTTGGTTTGCTCAGCTGTGTAGATCCCTGAAACATGAGGGAACCTACTCACAACCCACTCACACCACCTTCTGATGTTTGACTTCATGATTCAATGATCACTAAATTTATTAATCAATTAATTTCATCCTTTGGGTACTGAAAATTCTGGAATTATTGAGATGATATATATTAGTAGAGAATTGGTTGATGATCATAATGAAGAAAAGGAAATTACCCACCAACAGTAGATGGTGGTGCCATCAGTGATAAAGAACTGGAGTTCACGCCGACATAGCAGTTTGAAGCTTTTCAAAGATGGAAATCACAGCACATCGTGATTCCCACATCAAGGTTTGTTTGAAGCGAGGAGGAAGAGGGCACGTCAGCAAAGAGGATTGTAACGTGGTCGGAGAGGATAGTCATTGGGTTTATCGTCGACTAGCAGGATCGAGGATGGGGTAGCAGGGGATGGAGGGGCTGTGAAGATGGGTAGGTGTACGATCAGGGGTAAGGGAGGGGGAGACTGTAGTGGCTAGTTTTGTAAACCAAAAACTCAATGTTGTATAATTTTGTTAACTAAAACATACAATAGACAATTTAGTAAAGGTATACTCAAAATAGGTAATCTTGTAATTTTCCCTTTATTAAACGGGCGTGCAGCCATGCAGGTAGCTAGCCCATCGGGTGTCTGCCCGAACTGACGTGTTTATACGCCCAACTTGAACCAACTCGTTATAGCCCGACCCAATTCGACCCCTTTTAATACTACATAAAATTCTTATTTTACCACGAAAAAAACTAATTAAGCTTTCTTACCTTTTTGCTTTGCAATAGAATTTTATTTAATTATGCTTTGTTTTATAAGTTGTAGTGTTCATAATTTCTTTTTTTTTTTTTTTTCTATAAAAACAATTGTATTCTCATATCATTTATCTTCTTCACTAAAGATTTGCATCACATATTTCTGGGCCTTCAACCCACTTAAGAAAATAATTTTAAGGAGGCACGTTTAAAGTCCATTTAGATTTAAACATATATGTAGCCGAATTAAGGCCCATGAAAGGAAGTTTGATTAAAGCCCGACACCGACCAGCCTGATTATAAACTGTACCATGCCCCCTAAAGATAGGCTCGTTTACTTAGATGGGCGTTCACAGTACAAGGTTTTCAAGTGGTCAAGCCCGACTAGACCTAACCGAGACTGGCCCGGACCGACCGGCTGACACCCCTACATCTAGGGGTGTCGAACGATTCAACCCGGATTCGGTTGGGTTGAATCGATTTCAATCTATGAATGATTGAGTCCGAAATCGAACTGCCAAAGGCTTTCGTTTTCGACCGGTTTCTGCTTGGTCTGGTATAGTTTCTGGAAAATTCAAATTCTTTTAGTATCAAACTAATACCGGGATAAGTCGATTTTATTTTCAAAATTGAAGCATAGATAATTAGACATATTCATAACTAGTTACCATTCTTTACCAAAAAAAATTTAATAATAATAATCTGTACGGCTCGGCATCTCTCCCTCCAACAAATGTTTCAGATTTAAGATGGAAGGCCCCCCTATCCATGGTGTCTTGAAGATAAACTGTGACGCAGCATTACCAAGAGGCCAGGCGAAGGGATGTTTAGGATGTATATTCTGAGATAATGGGGGTCATATTGTTAAGGCCAAATTTGTTCCATATCACTTCAATATTATGTTTAAAGTGAAGCCTTGACTATTGAAGTGCTTCATCTCAAGCTTTGGAGTTGTTGGGTTTCAATCGCCTTGTTGTGGAGACACATAATAAGGAGGTTTTCGAGTTGATTCAAGACCCTGCACGATTGTCACCATTAGACACTTATGCAGTGTTTCATGAAATCAAACTTATTCATCTTTTTCTTATACTCCAAGGGCTGTGAATAGTGTTGTAGATCCCTTGGTTAAGAAAGCATTGTCTATCATGTGTAGGACAAAATGACCATATTGCATTCCTTGGCTTTCTAGACTTTATGAGTTTGAAACTTATAGGCTACACACATGTTTTTTATCAGTAAATTCCCTTTTTATTTGAATATATATATATATATATATATATATGAAAGATGGTTCTTGGCATAACAAACAAGAATGGAGGAATTTTGCCTCCAAAATATTCAACAGTAATTTTTGGATAATTATCTACAGCTATTTTTATTGTTTTCATATACTTGCAGGAAAGAACAACACCATACAATTTATTTGCTTTGTAAGAGAGAAAGTTCATTTGAAATATCCATTGATTTACGATTCTTATCCGTCAGTACATATAAATAAATGTGTCATTCAAACTAAACAAATTTACCCAAACAAGCAAATTATTTGCATAAATGGGGTTCGTCCTATCTACTCTTTTTAAATTCCTGCATATGTTTACAAATCTCACGAAGACCTGGTACATTTATTTTATGTTCACTATTGGTGTATGATGTCTTGTATTCCGTCGCAGTTTAATCCAGGGAGTACTGGTGCAGCACCCAGACAGGCAGGACGGCGGTCCCGCTAGCCGATTAGCGGGCCGTGGGGGTTGCAAGGGGGGCAGGAGGCCCCTCTGCATAGCAAGGGGTGCAGCCCCCCGCTCGAATTTTTTATTTGAGGGAAATTGTAGTTTAATCTGGATTAGGGTTTTTTTGCTATATATTTGTAGCGAGGGTTTCTTTCTCTGTAATGCAAGCAATACTGAGAGGTGTGAGGACGAGCGTTGTAACCCTATTCTCCATTGATAATGAAGCAGGATCTCATCTCACCGGGGACGTAGGCAACCTTGCCGAACCTCGTAAAATCCGTGTGCATTGTTTGTTTTGTTTTTTCATTATCTTCTGCATCGTTTTAGGGTTGCGTTTCTACAATGTTCACCTGGTCATTCAAATGATGAAGCACCAAAATACCAATTTAATTATTGAGAACTAAGATCAAGATTGATCCAGGATAATACTGAGTACATGATACACAAGAAGAAACACAGTCCAGCATAAGAAAAAAACCTATTTCAATTTGTACTGAGATGAACAATCCATGGATCCCAAATGTAAGCATTCGATGGGCACTTGCTATAGTTGTTAACTCTTTTTTTTTTTTAAGAAAAGAACTCTTTATCTTAAAATATGTGATATAGCATACATAACCTTTTTTTTTTTTCTTCTTTTTTAATCCCGAATATTATCTGGGACCTGGGATAGCCCCTAGAATTTTATTAAAAATGAAACTGATAGTAAAATGACCAGGGGGGACATAACCTGCCTTACCCCAACCCAGGAGAAACAAGTCACTCTATCACTCTCGAAACCCAAAAGAAAACCCTTACATTCTAAAGACTCATACCCATGGATTTATAACAATTCTCCTTACCATGCCTCTAACAAAATCAAGGATTTTTCTCTTAAGAGAGCTCGATTCCGCCAGTAAGTTGCATGTCTTATTGAGGAGTGCAGGTTCTTTCCTCCGACTGTGGAATTTCGGCATGTGGGTGGAGAACGTGGGATGCAATATTCGATGTCAGTGTTGTTGGATTGGAAGCAACTGTTTACGACTTATTTGAGCAACACACGAATTTGAAAATCAACAAAATGAACAAGAAAACAATCAAGAGACGAGATTTATGTGGTTCAAAAAAATCGCCTACATCCATTGAGTGAGATCAATCTTCCACTAAGAACAAGAGATGAAAATATTACAAGCTTGCAATTTGTCTCCCAAACCCAAGTCCCCTTGTACATCACTCTCTCTTCCCTTTTTTTACTTATTTACTCACTCACTTTCTCCATTTCTCTTCTACACCCAAACTCTCCACACACCCATTTTGGAGATTCATATTTGTCTTCTCTCTCTATTGTAGAGAAAACTCACTCATTCTCTCTCCTCCTTTCTTCTTTTGGAAGAAACATCCACTGCACAATACACAAAGTATCTCTTTGGATTCTACAACCCACTAGAAGCAAAAAAGGATTCCTACACCGTGGCTTTTTCCTTCACATGGGTTTTAGACTCAACTTGACCCAACGACCTAAAAACTTTAATGGCTAATGGCTTCCAACAACTCCTTTGTTGATCACACTTCATCTTGCTTCAACTACCATCAACCTCTTTGATGAACACTCTACTTACTCTCTTTCTAGATCGGTATCGTCCAAGACCGATCCCATTCCCAATCCTGATTACTATAACCATGCTCTCAAATCTCGAAGATTGGAGGAGATGATGTTGGCTAAAAAAAAAAAAAAAAGAATCAAAGAGTCTTGAAGAACCTCTAGCTTTAGGGGTTTACCATTTGGATTTTGGTATACGACTATTGGTTTCGTTAAATGGTACAGTTGGTTCACGATCTTATCATTTTTTTCATGATTTAACTCCTTGAAACTGAACCAAATAGTTTAACTAAACAATCTCATTTTTTTAATCAATACGGAATAAATGGTTTTAGGTTCCAATGTAAACGGTTTGATTTGGTTTTGATAAATGATATCCATTTGGTTTTGACACCCTTACACTCTCAGGCATAATAAGGACCTATTAAAAAGAATTTTTTTTTAGTACAACTAATGGTAGGTCATAAAATTCTCAAATGATCCAATTTGATATGTATACAATATGAATACTCACGTCTATATTCTTGACAAACAAAAACGTCCATATTCTTAGATCACATTGCGAAAATATACAACATGAAAACCATTGGATAGAATGCTCAATTTTATCCCAAGTTGTGAGCACTTTAAGGTATAAAACCCTGGAACAACATATCAGATACAAAATGTTGACTTGGGCTTTATGGATACATGTCTTTAATACAAATTAGGGTAATTTACAGCACCACTCCTAGAGAATGCCACTATTAGAGAGACACCCCTTGCATAATGCCAAAATACACTCGTACCCCTTATCGTCATATTTGTATTGACATTTTTACCCTTTTGTCTAAAACACATAAAGGGTATTTTCAACGTCAAAATTTACTCTTGGCAAATATATGTTCTTTCCTTGAAACCAAAATGGGTTCCATCAGTGCTGGTCGAGACTTGCATTTCTGTAAGTATCCTTTTTTAGGTCACCAAGCAACAACATGGCTTCTTCTTCACAAACGATGAAGACATAGTTATCCGACTGCGGCTCTGTTTCTCTGTCGAATTTGGCAATCTTTAGATCCTAGAAGACGATCAATGCAGTTTTTCACAGTTTCCTTCTTTTTGCTATAGATCTTTTGCAACCCCTTAGACCTCCTTGAATTCTCTCACTTTAGTGGTAAAATGGAGAAAAGTGAATGATAGTTGTAGGGACTTGAACCCAAAAGCCTAAACTAAAATGAGATTGGGCCAGTGTATCCCTAAACTTGAGAGTGGACCGAATCGGTTCATACAACTTGACTCTCACTGATTTAATCAACCTAAATAATTAATTAAACCCATAAATACAGTCACATCAATCAATCTAAAAACTATTTGAAACACTCAATTTGTAGCATTGACAAAATGTATAAATTAACGTAATGATTCTTACAGAAAAACAAAAAACAAAATGCATAAATGAGATTGATAGATATCTACGATTAACGTAATGATTCTTTCCCTTCAATAAGATCTATTACTGAGTTGGGATGTTTGTGTTCTTCCTTTTTACTTCTACTTTTTCTTTCGTTGTCTTTAAATGGATCCATATAATCGACCCAATAAGTTGGGATAAGGCCGAGTTGTTGTTGTTGTTGTTTTTGTTATTGTTGTTGTTGTTGTTGTATTATGTAAATGATATATTGTAGTATGTCCAATCTCTTCTAAGATACCTAAAACTTCTTGTATTATGTAAAGGATATATTGTAGTATGTTCAATCTCTTCTAAGATACCTAAAACTCAAAGAAATTGTTGTTTTCTGATGAATAACATATATATTTTGAGAAAGAGGGAAACGCTAAATATACAAAAGAGATTTGTATCGCAAAAAAGATCAATGTGGTTGATGATCCTGTTGTTGATTAAGGCCTATCTAGCAACTCATTGCCTTTTCATCTACTGAAGCATTCTTGACCTCAAGTGTTCAATGCGTTTGCCAAGGATCAAGCATTCATGACATGTAACCTGAATTAAGATAAACTGTCTTCCATAAACATAAGAGAGCGATACAGCTGGAACTTTCCTCGCATCCTCTTCGCCTCAGTCATCAAGGATGAGACAGGAATGGATCAAATTGGATGGATCTTAATATAATTGCGCATAAGATAGGATTGGTAAATATCATATATTTGGTGCTCTAATGAAAGAGAAAATAACAAAAGGTACTGTACGAAACTCAAAAGATTAAAGAGTGATGAAGTTGCACTGAATTGAGTTTAAGTGTTGACACCTTATATTGACCACTAAACTTTGAAGTTCTTTTGCCTGGGAACAAGAAGTTCTGTAGCTCCTTAATTAAAACCATTGTTATATAAATCAGTAGTTATAAATAAAAACAAAATAACATAATAAATAATAAAGAAAGAAAGAAAAAGTATGTCTTCAAATTCATTGTGCCCCTTCTATGTTTGAGAAATATTCTAGCAAAGAAATGGATGAACAAAGAAGAAACAACTATAGATAATAGATTTAAAATTCACTTTCCTAGAATGCCTTTTTCTGGAAGTCCTGATAATCATATTCTATTGAGACATGGTCTGGAATCTGGATATCAGGGATAGCACTCCCTAATGCAATCTGAAACCAATTCTCCAAAACCAGGATGCAGTTAGGTTTTGAGTGCCTACTACCTCTGATTTTCTTTGCTTAAACTGAACTCAGCACATTGTACATTGGTTGGCTTTTCAAATCCTATTAACAAACAAGTCAGATTAGAATGATTGATCGACCCTCTTATGTTCAAACTGACTCATCTGTATCAAAACCATACTTGGATTACCACCTGATGTGACGACAAGATCGAAGATCAAAATACATATTAAGTAGAGACTCAAGTAGGTAAGAAGGATTAATTACCTTCATTGGTGCTCAACAAAAATTCCACCAACTATAATTGAGGGGATGTATGATATCTTGCCCCAATCTGTTGCTCCTTCTTGACATCGTGGTCCAAGAATCTCACAACATAAAATCCTTAGCTCTCGAAGCATGGCCATATGTTGTATCTCCTCTGACATATATGTCATTCTGTTCCAACTCCGGATTGTTAATCTCTGTAGCATTGTGAGTTGTCCTATGCCTTGGGGAAGTGATGTATGTGGTGAACCAGTGAGAATCAAAGACTTGAGGTTGAGGAACCACATCTGACTATTATCTGGTGATAACAGTGACCTTGATAGAGAACCTGCATTGTATAACAACTCTAACTCCTCAAGGAATGGCAGTAAAACATATGATGAAGGTGGCAATGGTGGCTATTGCATCCAACTCAAAAATGGACTATCTCCTATAACCAGCTTCCTTAGGAGTGGTGGTGATATATGAGGCAGCAGGAAGAGATGGTGTGGTGGTGCAACTAACATGGGACAATGCCAAAGTACTAAGCTCCTAAGACAAGGCATTATTTGCCGGTGTTTTATAATCGTTCTCCTAGTCTCACACTCCTCCAAATTTTCCATACCTCCAAACTCAAGTGATTCCAACTCAGGGAATAAATCATTACCATCACTCCCCCCACCTTCGCAGAGTTCACCAATGTATTTTATTTTCCTCGAAGAATGTACTGAAAGCTGTTCAAGTGACACAAGTACCCCAGTAGCCAGTACAAGTTTGCCATGCAAGATGAATTGAATTCTATGTCTTTTGATGATGTTTGGAATTTGGTTGAATTACCAAAAGGATGCAGACCGATTGGTTGTAAATGGATTTTCAAGACCAAACGGAACTCTAAAGGTGAAATTGAGTGTTACAAGGCCAGACTTGTAGCAAAAGGATTCAGCCAGAGAGAGGGCATAGATTACAAGGAAACATTCTCACTAGTCTCGACAAAAGATTCTTTCAGAACCATCATGGCTTTAGTTGCACATTTTGATTTGGAACTTCATTAGATGGATGTCAAAACAACTTTCCTAAATGGAGATCTTGAAGAGGATGCTTACATGCAACAACCCCTTGGCTTCAGGCAAGCTGATACAGAGCATCTTGTGTGCAAACTTAAGAAATCTATTTATGGATTTAAACAAGCATCTAGACAGTGGTATCTTAAGTTCGATGAAGTTATCACTTCTTGTGGTTTCAAAGAAAATTTTGTGGACCAGTGTATTTATCTGAAGATCAGTGGGAATAAGTTCATTTTTCTTGTGCTTTATATTGATGATATTCTTCTTCCCAGCAATAATGTTGATCTTTTGCATGAGACAAAACGATTATTATCAAATCACTTTGATATGAAGGATCTTGGTGAGGCCTCTTATGTTTTGGGCATCGAGATTCATCGTGATAGGTCTTGTGGCGTTCTTGGTTTGTCTCAGAAAGGTTACATTGAGAGGATATTAAAAAGGTTTAATATGTTAGCATGTTCCCCTAGTAAGGCTCCAGTTGTAAAAGGGGACAAATTTGGCAAGTCTCAATGTCCACAGACAGAATTGGAGTGCAATCAGATGAAGAACATACCTTATGCATCTGCTGTTGGTAGTTTGATGTATGCTCAAGTTTGTACACGGCCTGACATTGCCTATGTTGTTAGTGTACTTGGGAGATATTTGAGCAACCCTGGTGAAGCGCATTGGATAGCTGCTAAGAAAGTCATGAGATATTTGCAGGGCACTAAGGATTTTATGCTTACTTATAGAAGAACCAATTCACTTGATGTAGTCGGTTACACTGACGCAGATTTTGCTGGATGCCTAGATGACCTCAAGTCTACTTCTGGATATGTTTTTGTGATGGCAGGTGGGGCTATATCTTGGAAGAGTGTCAAGCAGACACTCACTGCATCTTCTACTATGCAAGCTGAATATGTGGCGTGTTATGAAGCCACTATTCAAGCTTTATGGTTAAGGAATTTTATCTCAGGGCTACAAATTGTTGACTCTATATCTAAACCATTGAGGATGTTCTGTGACAACTCCGCTGCGGTACGTTTCTCTCATAACAGTAAAAGTACTTCAGGCTCTAAACACATTGACATTAAGTATTTTTTGGTCAGAGAGAAAGTTCAAGAGTCACAAATTACAATGGAGCAGATTGTTACAGAAAACATGATTGCAGATCCTCTTACTAAGGGCTTGACTCCAAAAGTCTTTCAAGAGCATGTCACTAATATGGGACTTGTTAGTTCTTTTGATGCATTTTATTAGTGGGAGTTTTGCTCAATATGTTTGCATTTGACTTTCAGTTTTATTGCATTATTATTGTTCTCAAGAATATATATATGTATGCATTTTTTATGGCCATTTGTTTATGTGTACACACTTATCTATTTGCCTCCTACAGAAAATTGAGGTTATATGTGGTGTATTTACCTCATTCGGTATCTGAGGTTCCAGTCAATACACATACATCCAGTCGCTAGCAAAGCCTCATTTGATTGAGGTCTAGTGCTAGTGTTGTGGGACATCCGGACCCAGTCCCAATGAGCTTCTTTGATTGAAGCTTAAGCATTTGGGAGACGCTTGTAGTTAATGAGACCTTCGATATCTGTCTCATAGGGCTCATTTGGTTTTCGAGCCAGGACCAATTTGGAAATAGACATGATGATCACTATAGCATGTTATTTTCATACCACACTTTCATACTGTTCAGCCCAAGTCGGTGATGTTATGAGCACTTTGACGTGTGTGGTCTCATATCGCTTTAGATGTGATGATCAATACGGTTGGGTGTTTGTAATTCTCATTCGGACCAAGGCATTTGGTTTAAGGTGCACTCCATTCGACACTGTTTTGTTTGTGGCCACATTCAGTTTATCTAAATCGGAGAGTCGTTTTAAATAAATTTTAAAATCTAGAACTTGTGACATATGCTGCCCAAGTGGGAGATTGTAAGATTTCTTATTAGGTGGGCTAGCATAGTCAAAGATTTGTTTCCAAAACCGATTTAGTGGTGTTGACTAAAGATGGAGTAAGCAGAAAGAATCCAATATTATTGGTAAATGATCTCTATGGAGATACTGGATTCTATTAGCACACCTTAATGGTATGAAATATTTATTACTATGTGTGGACCTAAGGTATTATTTCCTTAATGGGGAGGAAACCCTAATTTTATCGCAGGGTTGGTCCCTACCCTCACCCTTATATATAGTTATCACTGGCCCATTAAGTGAAGCTAACAATCAAAAAGCATAAGGGAAAGAGGGTAGACCAAACCAACATTGATCGTGTTGTACAAGGAGCATACAAGAAGACATTGAGGAGTTCTTATTCTTAAACCATGGATTCAGGTATGCCTAAAACATGTATTTTATAGTGTTTGTCGTGCATGCTTATCGATCTTCATGAATCGTTCTGTATCTATTTTCTATCAGCACTCTCTCCAATGGCTTCAATGATCGCCTTGACAATATTTATAGCATCGAAATTTTTGGACGACACACTCACCCACACCCTCTTGTCAAAATGACTTGTTACCCTGTTATCATTGAAGACAAGTTGAGCAACAGTAGTCTTTCCCATACCACCCATACCAACTATGGAGATGACATGGAGGCCAATTCCCTGTTGGCTACTCTCACTTACTAATTTGCTGATTATGACATCTTTATCTGTATCCCGACCATATATCTGATATTCTGATACATCATCATCATCAGTCATACAAGTAACAGTAGTTTTCATCAGGTTGTGTTGTTGTTGCGCTAGTTCCTCCTTCTTAATAACCCCACTACTACTACTACTCTTCTGGACAAGGCAGTACTTTCCTTTCTCATTTGCAAGAGAATTTAGTTTTTTCCTGATGTCCTTAATCTTATGACCAGTATCATGGTGCGACAAGATATGATTGAAAAAAATGCAAGGAGAGGACAAGTAGGTACTGCTAACCTTCTTCTTCTTCTTCTTATTCTTCTTCCTCTTCTTCTTCTTCTTCTTATTCTTATTCTTCTTCTCCTCTTCAATTTTTGATTTGAGAATCTGATGAGTGTTCCAGTCATCCAATATGTCATCCAGTTCATAGGCAACATCTTTTACCTCTTCTAACCAAACCTTCACATTTTATCTCTCAGTTGTTTCTCCTCGGCATCCTCAAGCATTGCCTGGATGGCCTTGAGTGTTGCAGACAGCTTGTTCACTTCATCCTTAACACCAGAAACCAGCCTCAGCTCTTGGTCATTATGTTGTTGAATGATACAGTTCAGTTGCTGCAACACTTTAGAAACAGGGGTATCAACCATAGAATGAGTAATGAAGCTGAATTTGGTGTTGCTGCAATTCTCTAATTAAGTAGTTTCAGATTCAAACAGGAAATGGATGCAATCATGAATTAGAGTTGTGGAATGTAGAATATGGATGTGGACCTTCCTTCCATAATCCATATTCATTTGACTTTTTTTCTGAGCTGGTCCCAAAATTTAATGCATATATTAATTTTATGTAGTAATGGAAGAGCACTTAATGATACGAAGCACTACTCATTCGGGTTCATGCTCAGTTACTCATGTATTTATTTCCTTATTATTGTCAAGTTCAGACGACTATGTCTACAAATTCAAATAGGGTGATTTACATCAACCTCCCCTGTCATTTGCCAAAATTATATAATCCATCCTAAAAATTGAAAAATTACAATTAAACCCACAAAGTTGACACTATTAGACTAATGTTAGTTTTAGAATGTAAAAAGACAAAATTACCCTCATCTTCTTCTTCTTCTTCTCCTCCTCCTCCTTCTTCTTCTTCTTCTACAAGCTTCCCTCTAATAAACGATAGGGATCTGGATCTCTCGATCTAGGTCCAGATCCTCTATAACTCTTGGGCTGTCACGAAAAACTCAAATTTCAGATCAGTATATATATATATATATATATATTCAGATCAGTAGATTTATCTGGAAGACATATCCTGTGTTTGCAAAGTGAGATTTAACCCAGGCAAGCGCCTTTGAGCAGTGAGAAATCTTGTTCTTTTCTTCCCTAGGCATTTCTGCATAGGTTTGCTTATAGCCATCGGGTTGAAAGATGGGATCCCAACCAAAATCATTGGGTCCCTTTGGAAGCACTATTTTCCCCGAAATTTTTCCAACAAAAGTAAGCGGTTCCACATTTGGCCCGAGAGCAAGAGAAAATATACACATAGCGTAGGCTGATTTATCCTCATAAGCCATCAATAAATTATTCAGACCTTCATGGCCAATCTTCTGCAGGAACCACTTGATGTAAGGTCCTGGGAGACCCTTGAGGGCATTAAAACAGAGCTATTCATTGTTGGATTTGGAATCGGAGCTCGAGGTACTGTAATGGTCTCCCCATTCGCTGCAATGAACTTCTTCGCTCTGAGTTCCTTCATCCTTTTCCTCCTCGTCTTCGTCTAGGTGGTGGTGATCGCTTTCTTCATCTCTCACCCGTCGCCTGAGAAGATCCCCATTTGGGAAAAAAGATGGGTTTCAAAAGCCTGAGTTCATACAAGAAGTCACCTACAAAGAATACTTCGCCAGCAACGAACGCGAAGTATGCCATCGCGTTCGAGGAGCCTTTGCCGGAGAGGGATGGTAATGAACTCACCGCCTACGAGTTGACTATCTGTAGAGGAAACCGATGGGAGTATTTGCGAACAAAAGCAAATGTAAATGTGAGTTTTTGGGTTGAAGATAAAAAGGGCAATTTTGGGTTTTCAAAAAATTTCAATGAACTTAACGGCTTAATCCAAATAAGATGCTAACGGTGTCAACTTTGTAGGTTTAAATGTAATTTTTCGATTTTCAAGGGGATTATGTAATTTCAACAAATGACAGGGAAGGTTGATGTAAAAAATTCATTCAAATGATACTTATACTCGTCCAGTAACTCTTCCTGTCTTTCAAAATGTAAATTATTTTAGAACCACGACTTCTCCATCATAACCATAACATAACGTGAAATCATGTGCTCTCTCTTTTAAAAATCATTTAAATAGATAGAGGCCAGAAAACCCGGAAGTGTTTTACATGTTACTTTCATTGAACAGGCTCCCCCAGCAAGTGCGGGCTTAACCGGACAAGAGGGTGAAGGGCATGCATAGCAGTATGAGGGGGCCATGCCAAATTGCCAAGCTCCATCCCTCCATACAAACAAACAATTTTTAATGTGATAAAGTTTGACTTTTCTACTGGAGAAAAAAAAATGGTGCTTAAACCCTTGTGGTCAAGCTATTTTCAAACCCAACCCATTACCTTTGATGAAGGAGGAAAAAAAAAAAAAAAAAAAAAGACAAGCTTTAAACCCAACCCATTACTGTTGGAAATGTGTCCATCAAATCCCGTTTTATGTGTTCTAATTATTATTAATTTGCATGATAACATGGGGTGGTGGTTTTTCATAGGTTTTAATCTGTAATTGTTCGCAACTAGAGATGAAATTGGACATTTTGTTCTATGGATTGTCATATAATATATTTTCAGCGTTGGAAATGTGTGTATCAAATTCATATTTATATATAAATTAATTTGCATGATTTAATAAACGGGTCATGGTAGTCCTTAGGTTTTAACTTAAAACTATTCATTTCTAAGGACGAGACTAGACACCTTATGTATATGGTCGTCACACTGTGTGTAACTAGGAATGGAGATTTCGAGGTACAAATGTGAGTGCAGATTGAATTCGGTCATGTGAGAATTTCAATTGTATTACTTCAAGTTGAATTGAAACAAAATTCTCCACTGTAGTGTATACTCATTCCCTTGACTTGAGTGTCCTTATCTATGCAGTTATGAATTGTGAGTTTTCGCACACTGTAGACACCACATGTTGTCAACCCCCTAGAAGGGCTAAGCAACAATGAGTTGAGAACCCCTTGAGACACGGAATGATCATGTATTTACAATAGAAATCTTTACTTAGCCTTAGGTGGTGTATTTTGGGTACTATGTTGGCATAGGATGGATAATAAATTAATCAAAATGTTTTCAAAATTGGAGATTGGCTTTGACACATTAGAATTAAATAAGACCACCCAAGAAACCATAAACCGGTTCTAAATTGAGCCAAAAACTCAATTGGAGATTGAATTTGACACATTAGAATTAAACAAGACCACCTTGGTGTAGTTCAACCTGCTTCCCCAGGCCAAGCATCGGAACCAGGTGAACTTCATGGCTGCATATGTGGCATACTGTCTCTACACTGCTTTGGGAAATTCCCCTGATTTGTGCCTTTCATACTTGATTATGAAGACCATGGAGTACCATGCAGTCCATCCTGTTGATGGTAACTACCCATATGCTCAATCACTCACCAAAATATTCGAGCATTTCCAGGTAGCTCTTGAGGGTGAGGTGGGTAGTGCCCCCTTGGACAGATTTGGTTGGGGCATCTTACATAAGATGAAGTTGTTTCATTTGATGGAGCCTGCGATGGGGGAGGCAGCTCAGGAGGAGGGTGACGAGGAGGAGGATGACGAGGACTACGTCTCGGAGGACGAGGATGTGGACGTGGATGTAGAGATGGAGGATGAGGTCCCCATCAAAGTTGTTCCACCATCTCTAGGTGGAGCCTTTGATTTCCAGGGTTTGATGGCCGGGTTGAAAACACTACAGGAACGTCAAGAGCAACTCTTGACAAGGCAAGTGGCCATGCAGGAGACCCAGGCAAACATGGTCATGGACATAGATGATCTGGACCATACCGTGGACTCCGCTTCTAGAGACATGGAGGCGAGCCTAAGACACCTGCAGGAGGAGGTGGATTTGGTGAAATGTTCACATTATGTAAATTTATTTTACTATTTTTACCAAATTTATCTCCTTATTGGTTTGGTCAAAACTAGAAATTTCCTATTTATGGAATCTCATATTGTAGACCTTCTAAAGATGTTGCCCTTTAGTTTTTTCCAAAAAAAATCTTTTAAACTTGTTTATCTTAATGTTTTCAACCTAACCTGATTTCTAAGGAATTTATAATTCTTATTTAATATTTTTAGTCGATGATTTCTCTTAGTTAGTTCACCCTTTTTAGCTCATTTACATTTTTGCATTCTTTTCCTTTCAATTAATAACTCTAATATTATGTTCTAATTATTTTTCTACTTTGCTAACATATTCACGATGGTTGTATTCGATGATCCTCATCCCTTTTTCCACGATATTACTTACACCATATTTTCATGAGATGAATGTTAGGGCCAGCTTCGTTTTGATTTCTCAACTTTTAGCATGCTTGCTTTACCTTCAGTATACTAACCGTGCAAAGCAACTAGATACGGGTATGTGGGTTTGAACTTTCTCTTACATTTTTTACCATGTTTTATTTTTAATGCATGCGTGACACTGATGCTTGTAGATACGAAAACCTAAATGTCCCATTCAATAACATGTATATCGACCTAGGGTTGAAGTCCGGTTTTTACTCGGTGGACCGAGGTAGCTAAATCCATCCTAGGACTGCAACTTAACATGAACCCTAACTCATGGTTAGACAATTCAGATGGAGTCATATCAATTTCAATTTTAATTAGAGATAGATCATAGACCTTAATCTAGGTGGTGAGTCTTAATCAATAGTGACCATTAGACCCCAACCACTTATTCCACGAGAGGGGGAGGAGTTCCGTAGAACCCCACTTGCTCCTCACACACACACCAACAATGTAGACACTAGATTTTGTGTCCCCAATATATTCTACCCTTATTGCTAGCAATTGGAGCCCATAATAGCCCCTAAGCTTTTACATTGTGGAGAATGACCACATTGCCCTTTAAGGCCAAAACACTATAAAATGGTCTAAAACTTTCGATAGAATCCATGATATTAAAGTAGATCTTTAATATTTGTGTAAATCAAACATTATTTGGCCATCATTCCATCGAACCCTAAATCTGTGGCCCCCGCTTGTTTCAAGACATAGATCTGAATATATCCTCAGGAATTTTTTTTTTTTTTGGTCTTTACATCATTGTATAGAAAATTTATATTTCATCTTGGTGATATATGGATCATCAAATTTTGACGGTTGAATCTCCTAGAATCGGTCCCAAAAGCTTTTAAAAAGACGCTTGCACTAGAGGCCCCACCTACTTCAAACACAGATCTAATTATGTTCCTGAAGAAATCTGTGGTGTATCTTTACATTATTCGATAGAAAATTCAAAATTATTCCAATAATAAATGGATCATCAAAATCTAACAGACAGATCTACCGGTACTAGTCCTAGAACTTTACAGAAAAGGAAATCACATTACGGGCCCCACAAAGGCCATATCCTCTCTCTCTTAGATGTTGTCATGTGGAAGAATATAGGGAAGAGGTTGAACGCCGCTTTCCAACCACTCCCATAGGCTCCAAAGTCTCTAATGGAGGCTTTGGATCGTCTGAACTTTTACTATAAATAGAGCTTCAAGCCCTATTTAAGGATAGACCTCAAAGAGAATTTAGAGCCATTTTCCCTCTGAAATCTAATATTCCTCGAATTTGACCTCTAACCTTTCTTTGGATTTATCTCTCGGAAAGCATGAAAAGCCTAAAAAAATGAATGAAATCCAAAGGTATTCCACATAAAGCCGGTATAGAAGTGCAAGATCCCAAAAAAAAAAATTCACAGGGCATCGTTGGGATCGAAACTTCACAAAAATCATAGTAGTAGTCCACTTTTTGCCAAAAAGATAAACTTTTCTCTCTTATTTCTTTTACAATTATTATACAATTTTCTATATTGATTGACAATTTGTAGACACTTTTCGCTAATTATGCCAACATTAGGACATTTTTCCTTGATTTTGAGTTACATGTAGACCATTATATTAGACTTATATATATGCAAGTTTCGAACTCCATGCACACTGTTATGATGCCCATTTTCTAAAATACCTTATTTTCATAATATTATGATACTATTTTCAAAAAAATACCCCTGGTAATGCGGAAGTGTTGTCAAAACTTTTCTAATTGATTTCAAAACCTAGGTGCATATATGTACTACCTATCATGTTCCTCATCCCCTCCACATGCCACAACACCCATGTAGAACTGTGTTGGATCTGATCACTAGTGAGGGTTGCTGGATAACTTAGAGGGGGAGAATAGGTTATCACTTTTTGTAGTCTCTTTCAAAAAAAAATTACCGTTTAGTTATGTGAAATGGTACGAAATAAAGAAATAAACAAGTTTCAATCACACACAGAGACACTAAGGTATTCCATTAGTTCTTCTCTTTCAATACAGTAGATAAGAGGATAAGAGGATCCTTAAGTCTTCTCAGAGGTGGGTGTATGAAATGAATATGCAATAATAAGAATGAATACACCTTAAGTCTTCTCAGAATTTGCAATGATCTGCCTTAAGAGTGGATAAGACACATGGAAAGAGAGGCTTGAGTTCTCCTTGGGAAATATGCACAAGTTGTAAGGCTCAAACTCAAAGATTAATCACTTTCCTTCACCTTAATGCTCTAATGATTGCTTTTAGAATAGTAGAATTAATTGTATTTTCGGTCCCCAAGGTGGGGGTATTGACGTCATGATAAACCCTTCACGCAATGTTGGATTTGGTGTTGCGGTATACCTTTCACATGATGTTGGATTCGGTGATGAGGTATTTATGGGGATTACTAATAGGGGCTTACCTGGTGCTGAAGTAGCCATATAGGGAGCGATATGCTCTTGACTCGCAACAGCTAGTATCATCAGGAGACCAATAACGGACCCTTCGTGATAAGGGGATACCACCTATGGTGTGGTAGCACTAATACCCAATATGGGCTTCGAATGTATTGGCTAGGCTTGTGTGATAATAACTCGTATCATGACACTGCATTCATCTATTACACATTCATTTGATATTGTTGAGCATTTTCATTTCATTTATGATTGTATTTTCTTACATGTCCACCCCTCACTAGGCTTCGTGGAAGCTCATCCCATTTGTTGCAATGTTTTTAAATGATGATTTAGGGAACCTTTCAAAAGCTAATGTTTTGGAGCCAGCTTTATATGGAGATGATCTATGGGTTGAGGAACTGGTTACACACGAGACAAGTTGTGTGTGTGATGAAAATAATAGCAAATGTCTTCCTCTTTGATTCTTTTTTGTGTACATACATGATGTAACGTTATGGGTAATATATTTAATTATGTTCTGATAGGAGTAAACATTTTTTTCTGTAAATATGGTACATATCAATAGAATTCACCAGTTGTGTTAATATTACTGATTATTATTATATATTTGGATCTTAGATTTTTTTTTCATAACTTTGTGACCTTAAAGTACTGCATTGGAGATCCTGGATGGATTGTGGATATAGTTGTGTGTCTAAGTCACCAACCTTCAAGTAAGTGAAGGTGGGTGTTGAGCATTTTTTATATGCAAATTAGTCCAATTATTTACATAATTTAATTCCGAGAACAGGGCCTTTAGGTATTTTCTCTTGTTTTCAGAATTCAACACAAAAGTAGACCAAGTGGAGTACAAGTGTCAAATTTAGCCCAAGAAACAAATTCTAACCAGCCTGGCCAGAGCCTAGAAGATTCTCTCCTGGCAAAAATCTGCTAAATAAATTCCAAGGATTCCCTATGAGGTGGATGATCTCTACAAGGAAGATTTAGGCTGAGTCAACTTTCTATTTTGGTTTTTAACCACACGTTGAGATGATTTTTTAGTAGTTTCATATTCATGATCTATATTGGACAATATTCTAGAAGAATCTTATCTATTTTCTATTTTGGGATTAAGAAAAATATTGTAAAGGGAATCGGATTATCAAATATTGGGTAGTTTCTTTTATATGTTTTGATTTTTATTTGCTTTCTATTTTTCTTCTTCTCATTCTTTAGGTAGTTGAACTCTATAAATAGAGACGCTCTTCTCTAAAAAAAACAAAAAGCTACGTTCTCTCTTCCCTATCTTTCTTCTTTCACTTCATTAGTTTAGCTTTGAAGAATTCATGTTTACAAGTTGTAATTGAAGATTTAGAAGCATCTTTGAAGTTTGGATATGCAGAAGCTTGGAATTTATTCTCTTCTTCAATAAAATTTTGCAATTGTTCTTCAATTCAGGTTTTTTTATTTAATTCTATGTCTTTTATTTTTAATTTAAATAGCATGATCACCACCACCTCCATGGCTAGCTAAATCCGTTATTTTGGGATTTGGATGAAGTCATGGGTGGTTAGTATGAATAAATAATGGGCATGCTTTATTTTAACGAACATGAACCTAGTTAGACTTACTATGGTTGATTGTCGTATTATGTATGTCATACAATAGGACCATATACATGATAGCCGTCGTAGTCATATTGACATTAATTAGATTTATGATGTTTAGCTTAATATTGTATATTGAATGATGCTACTCATGGGGTCTGTTAGCCATTGTTGCATCCCCCATAGACCTAGATCATACTATGTGTAATATGTCCCCATGCCTACTATAAATTAAACTTATTCCCATGGTGAATCCCAATCCTAAATGATCATTCCCAATTAATTTTATTCAATTATTCTCCATTGGTTAATTAAATTTAATTGTTTTAATTTAATTTAATTTTATATTTTAATTATTATAATTATTTTGCACATTTAGTTAAATTAGTATAGACAACTCTCTTTATATTTGCACTCTGCCTAATTTGGAGGTGTTTTAATTAAGTATTCAGCCTCCCTGAGTTCAACCTATAGCTACAGTTGTCATTGTGAGCTTGCAGTTAGTATAATTAGTGTATCTTACATTTGAGCCCAACAAGTTTTTGGTGTCGTTGCTGGGAAGTTGAAGTGTTTATCTTACATTTTCAATTGATTTGGAGTGATTTGTTTTAATTTTAAATTTTTTTTTGTTCTACTGAGAATATTTGTGGGATCCGTGTTGGGATGCCAGTTACCAGACCCATAATCTAATCATATTTTTATTTTCAAAAAAAAAAAAAAATGGAACTCCAGATCCCTGCTGATAATCACTAAAAAAAAATAGTGAAACTCTGGATACTTGCCAGTAATCATTAAAAAAAAAAAAATTCTTTCTTTTCTTGTTCTGCTGAGAAGATTAGTGGGATTCATGCTGGGATGCTAGTTACCAGACCCATAATCTAATCATATTTTTATTTGCAAAAAAAAAAAGAGCGAGTGAAACTCTAGATCCCTGTCGGTAATCATTGACCACCCACCAAGCAGACTACCTGCGAACTGGTAGATCGTCTTGACAACCAAATCTAGAAGGGAGTAGAGATTAGCCCTTCCAACTAGCACCCACACACACGTTAGCTTAAGTAATTTTTCTCGACTCCTTGTGGATATTGTGTATTTCTCTCTTTGCGCGTCTGATCTGTTTTGTTGGGGAAGTACGATCAAGGTTGCTCATTAATCCTAATTCAAAATAAATACAACAATTTGAGTCAAAATAGAGGAAAAGGAGAGGAATTCTTTCTTTCTTTGAATACATGTTAATATTCTATCTTGTGCTTCTGTGATATTGTGTGGGATTTCTTTAGTCTTTTTTAATAATGATATACTAATATTTGTTGGTTATCTTTTTTGTTGTATGAGTGTTGAGTGGGTACGTAACTCTGTGAACCATTTAAAAAAGAAAACCCGATCAAAGAACATTGTTGAACCCATACCCGTAGTCTAGGACTGCACAACCTTCATGCTTAGATTATCAGCAGTCCAAGGGAACAACTATGAGTTTAAATCTAACACCATTAGCATGTTGCCCCATTTTCATGGGATGACTAATGAAGATGCATACTTATTCCTTCGGGAATTTGAAGAGGTCTGTGTTCTCATTAAAGTTCAACAATTTACCGATGATGTAGTTAAGCTTAGGTCCATAACCTTTGCCCTCAAGGACCAAGCCAAAAATCGGCTATACAGTTTGCCCAAAGACTCAGTCACAACTTGGAACCAATTCACTATGGTCTTTCTGAAGAATTTTTTCCCATTGCATAAAACTATTAAACTTCGGACTGACATTATGCAATTTAGGTAAAAACCCAATTAGTCTTTCTTCAAGTTGATGGAGAGGTTCAAAGACTTGCTCCAAGAATGCCCTCATCATGGTATTGACACTTGGCATTTATACCAAGTCATATATGAGGGTATAGATTACCAGACTAAACAGTTGTTGGAATCCATGTGCCCTTTAAGTTTCACATCTTATACAGATGACAATGTTGCTTCGAATTTTTTGTTAGAGTTAGTAGAGAAGACAAGAGAGTGGGAGTCCACTCAAGAGATAGAGATGACTGGTAGAGGCTATCTGGTATATCATATAGTTTTTTCAATAACGATATACTTTTATTTGTTAGTTATCTTTTTTGTTGCATGAGTCCTGAGTGGGTACGTAGCTCTGTGAACCGTTTAAAAAGGAAAACCTGATCAAAGAACATTGTTGAACCTATACCCATAGTCATGAATAAGGAAGAACAACCTAAAACTCTTAGGGATAGGTTCTACAATTCTAGGGCTGCTCAACCTTCATGCATTAGATTACTAGTAGTCCAAGGGAACGACTATGAGCTTAAGTCTAACACTATTAGCATGTTGCCCCATTTTCATGGGATTACTAATGAAGATGCATCCTTATTCCATCAGGAATTTGAAGAGGTCTATGTTCTCATCAAAATTCAACAATTTACTGATGACGCAGTTAAGCTTAGGTTCATAACCTTTGCCCTCAAGGACCAAGCCAAAAAGTGACTATATAATTTGCCCAGAGATTCAATCACAACTTGGGACCAATTCACTATGGTCTTTCTAAAGAAGTTTCTCCCATTGTATAATACTAATAAACTTCGGACTGACATTATGCAATTTAAGTAAAAACCCAATGAGTCTTTTTTCAAGTTGATGGAGAGGTTCAAAGACTTGCTCCAAAAATGCCCTCATCTTGGTATTGACACTTGGCATTTATGCCAAATCATATATGAGGGTATAGATTACCAAACTAAGCAACTGTTGGAATCCATGTGCCCTTCAAGTTTCACATCTTGCACAAATGACAATGTTGCCTGGAATTTTTTGTTAGAGTTAGCAGAGAAGACTAGAGAGTGGGAGTCCACTCAAGAGACAGAGAGGACTAGTAGACGCTATCTAGTAGAGAGTACTGTTGCAAAAGAGGGTCAAATTGATAACATTCTCAAAAGATTAGAGGCCATGGTAGTAAAGGGACCAACCCAAGTTAACCAAGTCCACCATTTTGTTCCTATGTGTAGTTGGTGCCAATCTCCTACCCATGTAGTCAAGGAGTGGCCCAACATCTCTAATGTGAATGGTGTGAACCAAAGTCTTGAAACTGCCAATGCCATGTACCAGAATAACCCATATAGTCAAACTTACAACCCAGGATGGAGGAACCGCCCCAATTTCTCCAAGAGTCAATTCAACAATCAAGTAGGTACCTCCAATCCCCAGTTTGTAAATCAGGGTCAATTTGTTCCCCAACAGACTAACCAAAGGTATATGCCTCCACTCCAGTCCAATAATTTTAGGCCTCCCCCTTCTCTAGTAGCTAAACCACCTTTTGCTAGTCAACCTCGAGGATTCCAAAAAAGAGTTGGTGAGTCTTCTAGGATTGCATCCTTGGAAAATAATGTAGAGTTTCTTTTGAGCACTTTCATGATAAGCCGGCACAACATGGAGAAACAAATTTCTCAGCTTGCGAATGCTCTACATAAAAGGGAGAAAGGCAAAATACCAAATCAACCAGACCCAAAGCCTAAGAATGTTATTCTCCAGGTTTCTCTAAGTCAATCCAACTCAGTTCAACAAGGTCCAAATTTTTCAAAGCCTTCAACTCATGTCAATTCTATACATGCTTTGAGGAGGGGACACAAGTATCTTAGGGTGATTTACAAGTGCCAAATTCAAAGTCCCTTAGAAACCAGTCCATTGAGGTGAGTGAGACTCCCTTCCACACTAGGTTCACCTGAAGAACCTACCATCTTTCAAGAAGAACTACCTCATACTCCAGCACAAGATAAATTTGAAGAGGTAGTTGAACAAGAAAGAGTCTTTGTCCCTAAAGCCCCATTCCCTAGAAAACTCTTAGGCAACAAGAAAACAACACCCATAGATAAAATTTGGATGTGCTCAAACAAGTTTAAGTGAACATCCCTCTGCTAGATGCCATTTCCCAAGTTCCTGCTTATGCCAAAATGCTTAAGGATTTATGTACTCAGAAAAGAACTACCAATGTGCCCAAGAAAGCATTCTTGATGACCAATGTAAGTTATATTTTGTCCCAGCAGGCCATGGTTAAGTACAAGGACCCTGGATATCCTACCATCTCATGTGTCATAGGAACTACTAAGATTGAGCATGCACGCATTGATTTGGGTGCCAGTGTCAATTTATTACCTTTCCCAGTGTACCAGCAATTAGGGCTAGGAAAGTTGAAATTTACATCTGTCACACTCCAATTGGCAGATAGGTTAGTAAAAACTCCCAAGGGTATGCTAGAGGATGTGTTAATTAAGGTGGGTGAGTTTGTTTTTCCTGTAGATTTTTTGGTTTTAGACACCCAACCTATCATGAACTTGAAAGACCAGATACTTGTCATTTTGGGTCGACCATTTTTAGCTACAAGCAACGCTTTGATTAATTGTAGGAATGGTCTAATGAAACTGTCCTTCGGGAACACCTCTGTGGACTTCAACATCTTCAGGTTGGGTAAGCAATCCAATACCCATGAGAATGTTCACATATTGTAATGTTTCCCGGATTCCTTCCAAACTAAATTTAACATCGATTTTGATGAAGTTTTTCAGGATTGCATAGAACATCTAGGTGATATAAAGGACAATGACTTCTTCACTGATGTAATGAGCTTGCAGCACTATATAGAGACTAATAGAAATTTGGCCCAATGTCTCCCCAAGCCATCAATAGTAGAGCCCCCAAAGCTTGATTTGAAGCCTTTACCTTCAAATCTCAGGTATGCTTTCTTAGGCGAAGATAGAACTCTCCCTATCATTATTGCATCTGATTTAGACTCTAGGCAGGAGGAAGAGTTACTACCTTTGTTGAGAGAAAATAGAGAAGCCATTGGTTGGACCATGGCTGATATTAAGGGAATTAGCCCCTCTGTTATGCATCATCATATTCATCTTATGAAGGATGCAAAACATTCCACAAAACCTCAGAGGAGGGCTAACCCTGTCATAACATAGGCCATTCAAAAGTGGGTTGTGACATTTATAATTTCGAGAACATGATGCTAGAAAGGGATTATCAAGGATTTGCTGGGTGACCGAGGATGTATTTTGAGATCAACAGGCTTCTAATTGCAACTAAGGTTTATATTGTTGGGTGACCAATCGATGATTCCAGGACCAAAGATATTTCCTAATGAGTTATAATAGCACTGATACTTTTTTACTTAGGGCCCGTTTGATAACGGTTCGTTTTAGTTGTTTCTATGGTTTTCTATTTCAAAAAATGGAGAAACAGGAACAAAAGCATTTGGTAAACCCGTTTCATTTCACCTCTTTCTTAGAATAGAAATTGAAATTTATTTTGATTTATGGTTCAAGAACCGGTTTTGACAAAACGACTTCAACACGTTTTGCTGTTTTCGGAAACATTTTTAACTCAAAAAACCACCCACCCTCGATAAAAAATCGAGCTTCCTATTTCGAATGAGGAACCCATCAGAAGAGGCGATCCCTGTACACCTCCTCCCACCTTTGATTGCATCCACAAACCGATGATTCCGTCCGTATTTGCAAAGATTCATCATGATTGCACTCTTGTGAAGGCAAAGGATGATCCGTCTTCTCAAGTTGCAGAGATTCTTCATACGTTCGCGCTCCTGTGAAGATGCACCGCTGCAATAGGAAAGGAAGATCCAGAGCTTTAAAATAGGATTTCGAAAGCAACATATACCTCCAATTGTTCAAGATCGTTGCGTTGTGTGATTGGATTTTCTTAGGAAGCATTTTAGTCGTAGGGTGCCCTAGATATGTTATGGTTTTGTTAAATCCTCCCTACCCAGATAACCGTAGAACGATAGCAGTTTTGGCTCTCTACTGGAGTTCCGAAGTCCCTTCCTAAGTTAGGGTTTACAAATATAACCTTCCAATAGAGGTAGATGGTAGTTCATCTCTCTCTCTCTCTCTAACACAGTTCCTTACCCATTTATAGTTTAAGGAATCAATTTCGTCGGTCTCTTCTACCTTCGATTGTTCAACCTAACTTCGTTGTGCGACTGGATTTAGTGGGAAGCATTTCAAGATCGTTAGATACCCTACGTTTCTCAAGGTATGTTAAATCCTCTGGTACTACAGTGATCTTATATCACTAGTTTTTGGAGACTCATTAGGATTTTTTTTTGCTTTAAAGATTCAAGTATGTCTCTGTTTTCATAAGCTCTCTGCCTACTTGTGTCATTCTTCTAACCATTTTCACTGAGAACATGCAGTAAAAATTTGAGAGTATATAGATAATATTCAGTTGATATGTATGAAGTAATTTTAGAGATTTGATGTTTATATTCATATAATGGGTATGAAGGATTTCAGAGTTTAGGTTGTTATATGCAGTCAATTATTAGTTATAACCTTTATATTCAATCACCCAGTTGCTGTCCATTACTCTTTTTTTTTTTTTTTTTTTTCTTCATCTCACAATTTCAAAGATTATATAAAACCCACATCATTGAATAGGTAGAGTAAATTCTACCAGAGTAGCACCACCACTTGGATATCCTAACACCATTAACTCTCTGGGTTTTAGCTATTATATGCAAGAAAACAGAGAGGAACCCATCAGATTATTAAATTTTGATGGAAGAGGGTTGCTCACTTACTCATTAGATTCATACCTGAAAAATACCATTTTTCTTTACTTCACTGTGTTTCTCATAAATATAAAAGTAGCTTTTAATGCTAAAACAGAAGAGCCCACTCCACAGTATTCCACATGATAGAAAAATAGGGTAGAAGAAGACTATTTCCTTTCCTTCCCATTGTATCATTCCATCTCTTCCAAACTTTAAAAGTCTCTGTCTTGTCATCAGCAAAATGTAGCCTTTTCCAATGAAGAAAAATGCAGGGGAAGGCTTAACTATGTTCTGGACTCTTTCAAGTTTCATCAGATCTAATCTGATCTGATCATCAAAGCTGGAGGAGATTAGGGTGGTGAGGTTGTCAAAAAATCTTTTTTTGCTTCTTCTGAAATCTTTTGTCCTTCCTCTGTGTTGGTTGGTTGGCTTATTATATATCTACCTTCAAATTAAAAGCAAGCTTGTGTCTTTTGTGTCACTAGTAGGGAAAGAATATGGCATTTTCACATTAGCTTTTATTTTATTTTTTAAATTTGAAAATAAGAATGTTTATCATGATTACAATTATCACAAGCCAACAATAGAAGGTACGTAGCTAGCTAGCTGTGAAGTTACTATTTCCCAATCTTTACCTTATGGTGGACCTGTCAATGGATCATCGGATCATGATCTGGATTTTGGATATATCCACTTCAAATCTTAATCTCATTAAGGAGCTGGTTGGGTTCAGACACCAGGGGTTGCTAATGATTACTGATAATTGTAGAAAGAGGGTTAAAAAATTTTTTTTCCTGCTATTTCAATTGCCTACAGGTCTGGTTTGGAAATAGATTTTAAGGTGTTAATCTAACAAAGTTCAGATTATGTCCTTCTTATGGTTCTTTCTTATGCTTAGTGAAAATTTTTTGCCGTAATTACATCCATGGTTGCATTCATAATTTTCATGATTGAAATATTTTTGTGGAAGCTGTGTTTTATTTGTTGCCAATATCTATTCTTCTCCAGTGATTAAATGTTAATGAAATGTGAGGTACTCCTCAATTATGACCAAGATTCATCAAGATGTGAAGCCTTTATTGTCATATTTATGCATTGGTGCCCTATGTCATTGTTTCAAACCTTCCATGAGTTTGATCCTGTAAAATCTACTTATTATCTCTAGCTCTCTATCTCCCAGTACCTCAAAGTAATCTTTGACATCAGTGCTTTGCTTAAAAAAAAAGTAAGTTAATTTTTAACTTCCTACACTGTTTAAGGATTGCATGTTTTATTTCTTGATATATGATTCTTCTTGCTGTCATATGTATTGTATTGAACTTAATCAGTTGCCAATATCCTTACCCTATATTGTTTGATGACTTGATCCAATTCTAATTTTTGACATACACTTCCTTCTCAATACAATGAATATGATGAAAATTAATATTTGTTATGCTAGTTAGTCATTCATTTCCTTTTCTTTCCTTGTTTTTTTCTTTTCTACTATTCGTTTTTTGCTTCATATGCCTTGTTTTGTTGATGTTGGTATTTTTATAGGTCTGGTTTTCTTTTTCTTCTTTTTTTTTTTAACTTCCCTTTTGAAAGTATTTAAACCAATGTTTGAGTGTTTAAATGTGAACATAATGCATTGGATATTTCTACACATCCTTTTTTTTTTTTTTTTTTTTTTTTTTCTGAAACACAACTTCTATTTATCTCATTGATAGTATGTTGCAAGTAGGATTCTTTCTATTCCTCAAGTTTTGTTTCGAATAAGCACAATTCATGTGAATGCAACTAATTTACATATTTGCAATATTTGCTAAATTAATTATACATGTTTACCGTTATGAGATCTTCAAGAACCCCTACCCCCAAAAGCAGTACTATTATATGGAATGAGGCTGAGCTATGAGCATTCATCAACCATATGGTTGAGAATATAAGGAAAAGTCAAAAGACCAAATCCACCTTCACAAAGGTAGGAAGGGAAAATATTGCAAAAGGGTTAGAATCCGAATTCAATCCCCTGTTTGTGAGGGAGTAAATGCGTAATAAAATGAACAAGTTACATAGGCAATACAACAGCTTCAAGCGTTTGTTAGAAACAATGGGATTCGGATGGGATGTAAATGCTAGGACTACTACAGTTGAAGATTCTGTGTGGGAATCTGCTATTAAAGTATGAATATTGACAATTGATTTATAGATGTATGAAAATGTACTACTGAAATTCATCGTGTTGATTACTTATACAAAACTCTTTGGATTACAGAAAAATAAAGAGTGGGCCAAATATAGAAGAGATGGTCTACCATGGTGGCCAGAGTTGTTAGAGATATTCTTCAACTCCAATGCCCATGGGGATAGAGGGTTATCACAGACTATAGCTATTATTCCTAGGTCCACTAATCTTGTTATTGATGATGATGATTTTCAGGAGACTGAACCTGATGAAAGTGAAGGTTGTAGTGGCTCACCCAACAAATTAGCTCCTCCTAAGCGGTAGCTTGATAGGACTCCTACGGATCATAGGAGGAAGAGCCAAACACGTACAGTCATGAACTTTGCTCAGGACTTTAGAGAGTTTGTGAGATGGAGGATGGAGAAGGGAAACTCTTCTGCTACTTCAGCCATTGTCTGACCTCCTGATCCAATGTACAATGGGCCACATAGTATAATGAGTTGTCAGAAGCTCCTTGACACTTTAGAAGATCCTCCATCGGATTTGTATGTGTTGACTCAGTGTAAGATATATACTAATTCTAGTTGGCGCTTGTCATTCGTGGAAGTTAGGCCTGATAGGAGGTTGTGGATGATCCGGCACTTGAAGGATATCCTGTGAGCTGGTTGAGTTGGTGATTGCATGGTCTTTTCAAAAATTAGTTGAATTGGTTTTTTTCTGGGACTGTTATATGACTCTTTCATACTGACATACGTTTATTGTGTTGACCTAGATGTTGACACTTGACTTATGTTGTATGTGTTTTATGGTTTTATGTTGGATTGGTATATGCTTTTTGTTAACTTTTTTAATATAGGATGTTACATATAATAGCATATGGACAGGTAATGGTTATGGTTTATATTTATGATGATTTACAGGATTGTTTGATGATATCCTGTAACTACTTATTACAAGATAATATGTATATTTTTGCATATATACAGGAAATATAATAATTGTGACTTATTAGGTTTTTAGTATTGGAGGATGGTGTCTTTTAACTCATTAATACATGATGGTAGGTATCTCAGCATATAGACAATAATGTAGAAGGTTGTGGTTTATGATGCTTTCATGATGGGTGCATGCTTTTTACGCCAGGGTTTGAAAATATGGTTATGTGATATGGACTAGTAAGATAATGTTTATGGACCTTTGTAGGCAGGTTTATGGATGTGGTTTTTGGGATTTCATTTTTTTTTTCAAGTACTGCTAGGCATATGACATATAGCCTTGTTAAGTTTATGGCATACTAAATGTAGTCATAATTATAGAGATGTTAAATGACCCCGATACCAACATCATAGGGTCATCTAGTGATGATGATGACGTGGTTATATTATACAAATTCTAAAATCTGTTAAGTACATATAGGATGAGAGAACCTCTGAATGATAGTAGTCACACAGGAGCTGTAATGGTAGCTGAGATTCTCGTAGGACATGCAGACATGTGCTATCGCGAGTTTAGAGTTGAAAGACATGTCTTCTCAATCTACGAGATACAATAGTACATAGAGGCTGGTTAGAAGACACCCATTACATTTGAGTAGTTGAGTAGCTTGTAATGGAGATTTTAGAGGTCGGGATAGACGATTAGTGTTGTCTTCCATATGGTCTTACAAGCTATACTCCATCTATCGTATGAGACAATTAGGCCACCGAATTTCCAAGTGGTACCTCCAAAGATTGCCAACAATCAAAGTTCTATCCATATTTCAAAGTAAGTTACTATCTAGATTGAACAAATTTATTCATAGTTTTTCCTGAAATTTTGATGCACTTTACACAATTAACTGGACTAACATATATGGACTGAAAACTAGGATTGCATTGGAGCTATTGATGGCACCCATATCAATGCCATCGTAGCTAGGTCGAAGGAAACAAGGTATCAAAATCGGAAGGGTATGATCACACAGAACATTATGTGTGCATGTTCATTCGACATACGATTCACGTTTATGCATGCGGGTTAGGAAGGTAGTGCACACGATGCCAGGGTTTTTGAAGAAGCAAGAACGAATGATACCTTAGGGTTCCCTCATCCGCCACCAAGTATAAATATCTTATGAATTTATGTTTGTCATTTTGTATATGTACAATATGGAGTACGTATCTAATCTCGTACATGTTTCCATACTAATACAAGGCAAGTATCAACTGGGGTATTTGGTGTCATTCTGGGGAGAAAGGTATCACTTACAAGATTATGGTGAGGGTAGACCTGGGGCTAGAACAACAAAGGAATTGTTCAATCACAGACACTCGTCACTGCGGAATGTTATTGAAAGAATGTTCGGTGTCTTGAAAAATAGATTCCAAATTTTAAGGAGTATGAAGGCATAGGATATAGAAGATCAGACAAAAATCATAGCCGCTTGTTGTGGGCTCCATAATTACATCAAGGAACAGATAATTTAAGATTAGTTATTTAATGAGCTTGGAAGTGAACAACCTATTAAGGACCCTATGAATCCCAACCCTATGGTGTACCGTGCTTCAACTTCTGATACAACCCAAAGACACTCAATGAGAGAAATGTCCTTAGTAAGCCTAAATATAGCTAATCAATTGGCTAGATCAAGAAAAATGGCTACGATTCTGTTAGGTGGATCGTAAATTTTATCGATGATAGTCAGGATATGTTATACATTTGTCAAAGTTTAGAGTAATGTAACATGTAGGTTAGTATGGTTCCATACTTGATAATGTTGTTGTTTCCACAACATTATTTATATTGGATGGGTGTTGTGCTGTCATATGTGTTGTTGAATATGATTTCAGAGGCCATTACTAATACCATTTTTTTCAGTTGACATGATACTTTGATTTGATAAGTAGAATTTGTGCTCTACAGATGTCTTCAAGTGACACCGTACTGGCTAGATGTGAATATTGTAATGGTTTGTGCGATGAATTCACAACAAAACAAGGGCCTAATAGAGGTAGAGTGTATTTCAAATTTCAGAGGCATAATGAATTTTTAATGTGGATAGATGAATTTCGATTATGTGAATGTGGTGAAGGACAGTGTAAGGAACGCGTCGCGAAGACCTCAGCAAACTTTAATTGTTGATTCTAGAGTTGTCCTAAATCTACTGGGGTATAATTATTTTTCATATTTTAAACTACCTAATGTATATATTCTGCAAATTATTGTTGTAATTCAATTCAAGTTAATTACAGGACAAGATTGAGGATGCATGTTTTTTCGATGGATTTCTAGTGACTGCAGTTCATCAACTGCACGTTCATCCGAATGTGAAACAAGCAATTCGACGGTTGAAGGCCACTCTTCTCCATCATCACCATCCTTTGAATTTATGAGGGGGTTCTTGGAAAGAGCAATCAAAGTTGAAGAGGAGAGGTATAGAGTATTGAAAAACGAGATGGATGTTTCTGAGGAAAAGAGCAGGAGATATACTGATATCCTGGATGTAGTTAAGAAGATGGACATAAACAAAGGTGGTAGTTAGACGATCATGACCAACTGCTGAAATTGATGTTAGACATTTGTCATACTTTGAATATTTGCACTATATAATATCTTTTTGGGTTACGAGTTTCTTTCAAAATTAACATATTTGGGTTAACCATGATTAAAATAAACAACAACTTATGCAAGAAACGTTTCTAGAAACAATATTTATCAAACACCATTTCCTATAGGAAACGTTTTCAGAAATGAGGTTTATCAAACACCTTCAAATCCGTTTTTGTTCCCAGAAACGAAAATTTCTGTTTTTTCCATTTCTTGAAATAGAAACGGCAAAACTATTATCAAACGGTGCCTTAGCTTTGTTGTTTAGGATGCATTAGAATGAACTCATGCACCTCATCATACTTGATTGTGCCATCTTCCACATTCCCCATTCATCAGTGGGCTTAGTGAAGCTCACACCACGTGTGTGTTTCTTTTTAAATGGTGATGTAGGTACATTGGTACTGATGAGCGATGACTCTTCCTCTTTTGTAGTTGATGATTGGTGGATACCAGAAGCTGAGGAACTCGACCCTGACTGTGTATATGATTGTTGTGTTACAGTGCACCATGAGGAGGATGATATTGTCTATTACTATTTTGATATTTTGTATTTTTTTTTTTTTTTGATGTATTTACTCTGTTGGATAAATGTATATATTGTGAATCTATTTGGTATTGAAAAACTTTGTTGTATATAAGTTATCACTTAGAATCATCGGTTTATGGATTACTTGTATATATCTATATATATATATATATATTATCTTTCCACTGCACTTAATTAGTAATCCCTGTATGTGATTGTGATGGTAATGTATTGCATTAGAGATCCTAAAATGTCAATTAAGAGGACGGTAAGCCTCTTAGTCACATTCTAACACCTTAGAAAAGGTGGGGTGTGATAGCGTGGTATCAGAGCGTGATGCTCTACTTTAACTTACAATAAAATAGGGTTTTGTGTTACTGGTGATTAGGATCGAAGTTTAAAAGCCTTCATACATAAACAAATTTAAATAGTCCACAAGTAGGAAACTTCCTTAGATAGTTACAAAAGCCGTTCATTGATAACTTTAAGAAGTACATAACTTTTATAATGGAGAAGAAAAGACATAAAAGAAAATAATAACTTAAATATTTCATAACATACCACAAAAATTTTAATTGAAAAAGTAAAGTAAAAAACACTGAAACTAGAAATCCTAGGCTAATACATCAGTATCACTCCTCTGGAGGTAGTGGGGTTGGTGTTGTAGTATCCACAGATATCCCAAAGAAGGTGGTCCACCCCTTCATCTATTTCTCGATAGACGATATGCGTCAATCGAGAGTATCGAACCCTCTGGAGGTAGTGGGGTTGGTGTTGTAGTATCCACAGATATCCCAAAGAAGGGGGTCCACCCCTTCATCTATTTCTCGATAGACGATATGCGTCAATCGAGAGTATCGAACCTCTCATCCATACGGGAGAATCCTTGCCCAATTGCTTCACTGAATGGATTCATGCGACTAACCATGCTAGCCCATCCTTGCTCCTCATAAGGTCTTGCCAAAGAAGAAGCTCTACCGTAGTACATAGGTGGTGGTGGAGTAAAAGGTGGTGGAGGAACAAAGTGTAGTGGTGACGGATCTTTGGGAATTGGTAAAGAAGTGTTCCTTGGTAGGGGTAGATCCTTGACATTTTCGACATTGTCAGCAATGTTCATTAGATATTGCTCATCCTCACCTCACTATCATCCAAGGGTTTTATGTCCATTTTCTTCAATGTCACAAAGTCAAATGAATGTGACGTATGACTCGCTCTTACCTCACCTGTGAAGTTTACTCCAAAATGGTTGAAGCTACAGTGAGTATCCTTCCATAGATAAGATTACCTCAGTCGGGTTATCCACTCGATGTACCATATTCCTCATCAAAAGATAGTGCATGCAGATTTGGTAGCCCATGTATAGGAAAAATGTCACGTATGCCTATAAAACGGACACCTCATCATGGTGTCCTCAAATGGATACAATATTAACTGGACGATGCGAATAAGTATTCAAGGTGACGGTTGCAAAAATTGCATTTTAGACCATCCCTCATTGCAACATATTAATGCACTATACATTTCGAAGAGTTCTTTGTCATAAAGGAATTAGGCTCTTTCGGTTCTAGGAGCACAGGGTGACGTCGCTCTGCAATAGTAGAGGTCGTAAACGGTGTTGGGACTCTGGCCGACGGTGATGTTGTGATAGGCATAGTTGGAATTGGAGGTGACACGAGAGGAAAGAGAAGAGAGGAGGATGTTGAGGTTGGATTGATAGCTACTGTTGGATGCAAAAAGAGTTGTGTTGGGGCAATAATCAGAGAGGAAAACGCAGTTGCTGAAGCTGAACAAGAAAGAGAGGACAACGAAGGAGAAGGGCCACACGACTGTTGATCTTAGGGTGGTGATGGTACATGGTTCCATCGTTTCTCCAATTCTACCTCTCCTTCCACACAAACTCACTCAATCTCAAGGTTCAAGAAGAAGATGAAAAAGAAGAACTGGGGCAGAGAGGAGGCAGAGTCTTATTTAACGTTCCGCAGAGCTTTCAGGTAGGGTCACATAACGCGGTAGCTAGCTCGGCAAGTGAATGGTAATTCCTTGCAACCTCACTCGTGCCTGACCAAGAGTCCGACTATTAAAATTTAGCTGCTACCAAGTGGCTGCAACCCTTCTAGCAGTCAAAGAAATGAAACCTAAAAGGATAATTCAAAAAATACAATAATTAGGGGAAGTCAATTATTTCATTTCTTTGACTGCCAACAAAGGGTTAAAAGCTAACTTAATAGCCAAATTTTTCCGAGTCCAACCTCCCCTAGATTTCTCCTCCCTCTGCTTGTCTTTTCTAGAAGGAGTGTAGAAAGAAGAAACCCCAGCTATTTTTTTTTTTTTTTTGGTGGATCAGTCTGTCGGCATCTATATTTATTTCTCTGGAGATTTGATTTTTTCGTTGGACTCTTTAATAATAAGTTCCAACAATTAACACTCATCCCTTATTGTTGAAGAAATTCTCTCTTTACCAAAGATAAAATAAATGAATGATATACTTTTTAGATCTACGATGTTACTGTGCAAATTCTTGTATACATCTTCTCACATCTCATTTGTAGACCCCACATTCTTTCTTTTCATTAAAATGCCTCTTAGATAATTCGATCACCCACAGTCCCATCCCTTCACTCGTGGAAAGATGTATTCTGCCATCATAGTGATTATTTTTCTTAATTTTTAGAACTAACTTTTGCAAATCCACATTATAGCTCTTTGCACTCTTTAAGAAATCTGGCTTCACAGAAATTGCAGAAGCTTCAATGACACTCATCTCAATCGTAGGATGGTCATCCAGAAAATTTGGAAATGGGTATTAAACTTATCAGCTAGCTATGTTCCTAAATCTTTTTTGAGTTTCCATGACAAATGTATACTAGGGTTGCCTATATTAAAGGTGTTTATCATTCCAATTAAAATGTTTTGGTTCATGATGACATAAATAAATCAAAACCAAACCAAATACTATCTGGTCTAATTTTTGAAATTTTAGCAAATGTTATCAAAATTAATCAAAGTAAATACTATCCAGTCAAAATTTTCAAATTGATGTCAAATGCTATTCTGTTTCGATTATCCGGTTTGGTTTCGGCTGTTCAGTTTGATTTTGATTTCATTATTGGATTTGGATTTGATTTTGATTGAAATTCTTCTGTTTTTTTTTTTTTTTCCCAAAAGAGATTTTGATTAAAATTCAATTTCATAAGTTCTGTAATAGCATCAAGGAATGAGAAGTACACAAAATCAATCATTGGGAAGCCTTAGACGATTAAACCACAATTAGAACATATTCAACACCATATAAGCATACCAGAAATCTAATTTTTTTTTTCAATAACTTTAAATAAAAAAAGTTTGATGGATGCAGTGGTTATTAATTGGTCCAACCAAGTTTTAATTTGATTGCTATTCATTTATGATTTATTTGATTTCTATTTGATATATAGTCTTTTTGATTTATCAATTTGAACTGGTGATTTTCTAGCTCACAATCGAATTGAACCAAAAATTAATATTCAAAATAAAAAAATTGAGTCGATTAATTTCGATTCGTACGTAAACAGTGGGTTTTGATTTTGATTTTGGTTTTTTTTTTCTTTTTTTTTTTTTTTTATTTCACTTTACTTTTGACATCCATACTCATTTTTATTTTCTTTTTGGTAAGAGACACCCATAATCAATATGTTAAATTTAGTAACGTACATCGACCTCAAACCAATAGAAAAGGTAGATCACGTGTTAACACCTAAAAAAGGCGGCGACGAAGAAGAAGAAGAAGAAGAGTGGCATGAAATGGGTTCTTGGGGTGGCACTAAGATATGGTGCCATTGTATCTCCAATTTTGAAGAAGAAGAAACTTTCTCTACAAGAAGAAGATTATTGGAAAGTTATGTGTTGAGGTAATCTTAGGTAGATTCTCATGCACAAATTCTAAGTCTCATCAAAATGGTTCCATACTTCGATGGATATACTCCCTCCATTCACTGTCTAATCTGAAAAAA
>NC_056564.1:33235413-33239014 GCF_013358625.1 Macadamia integrifolia | reverse complement strand
AAAAAAAAAAAAAAACACCAAACCAAACTGTATTGGTAAACTTAATACTATGATACAAATTGTTTAACTAACTTCTCAGCCATCTTTGACATGATCTAACACAGACCAATTCTAACATGTACACGAGATATATTGCCCTACACAAACGGCGAAGTATGATAAATTTTTTGAAAGAATGAACTTTACATGATTACATTCATGCATCAGTTGATTTCCCCATAGATGTCTTAAGGCTAGTAGGTTTGATTTAAAATGATTTTTTCTATGTTTGAGTTTGTTAGTTTTAATATAGACACCCTATCTTATCACTCAAAGATGTTCTCAACAATAATCAAATGGATACTGGTGGACCATCCCTAGACATCTAATTTAAACACCCTATTTTCTCACCTAGAAATGTTCTCAATAATGATGAAATGGATTAGGGATAACCATTATCTGTCACATTGGAAGTGGAAAACTTTTTGCAGAAAATGATCAATATGCCCTTGGCGGGGAATGAATTGAACTATCTAAAAAAAAAATCTAGGCATTCCCGTGTAGAAACCACACTACTCTTTTCGGAGGACTTGCTAGTCTGCAACTTTGATCATCTCATATAAGGTAATGAATAAAATCTGCTAGGGACCTACCTTTATGATGGTATTTTCCATTTTATGTCAATGTTTGTTGAATTTTAACATACTGGCTTTTCTCCTTTTAAGGCTCTCCTTGGTATGATTTCAATATTTGTTTCAATTTTATTTCCACCATTAGGTTATTGTCACTCATAGCACTTAGTGCTCTCTACAAATCTTACTTGTCCTCCGCATATCCTTCAAACTAGAGCTAATTGAACATATCGTCAAACCCATATGAGACGAGGCAGAAGAAGGTGTCCGAGTGGGTGAGAGGGTAGGATGGGGTGGGTTTAGTGAGTTACAGTAGTGAGGGTGGCGAGTTGAAGAGGGAAGGGATGGGCCAAGGCAAAGCAGGTGATGCACGAGGAGGGGGCACTGTAGAAGAGTTGTAGAGGTAGAGAGGAATGGTGAGGGATAGGAGTGAAGATGAAATAACCTAGAGGGGGGGTGAATAGGTTATACTAGTGGAATTTAACTCTTTTCGATGTATAGGTCACAAGTGTGACTATAAGTTAAAAGTGATGCTGAATAAATAAGATAACAACACCCACAACACAAGATTTATAGTGGTTCAACTCAATTTGAGTCTAGTCCACTCCCAACAAAAATCCTCTTGTAAGGTATTCCACTAGTTTTCCCTTTCAGTACAGTAGGTAGGGAAGAAACCTTTACAATCTTTTTACGGATAAGAGTATCCTTACAAATCTCCTTTCCAGATAGAGAGACGCCTTCACAATCTCTTTAAGAGGTAAGAGAGACCTTTCTCTTTTTAGGATAAGAGTATCCTTACAATCCTAAGTACAATCTAGAATTGTAAAAACAGAAAATAAGAAATAGTGGAATAAGAGGAATACCTCAAGTGTGATGCAAATGAAAATGAATAATGATGAGTGATGTACCTTTTGTAAAGTCCTCTCTTATGGCTTTGACTTGCACAGGAGAGAGTAGAGGACTTTGATTGAGACTTGAGCCCCTTGTTTGGGATTTGTGTAATAGAATAACTCAAGTAGAAAATAATCTTCTCTAATGCTTGCAACAATGCTCTTAAAGCTCTTTCTTAATCAATAATTAATTAAGAGTGATTAGGGTATTTATAGGTGAACTTAGTGAAGCATTTTAGGCAGGGAATCAAGCTCTAACGGACATATTCTAGGTCTATCGGTCGACCGCCATTGGTAGCCGGTCGACCGCCATTGGTAGCCGGTCGACCGCCAAGAGCCGTTGTAGGCAAAAAAATAGCCATTGGAGTACTTCCAGGCAGGCACTGGTCGATTGGGACTTTCAGTCGGTCGACCGCCTATGGTCTCGAATGGGTCTGGTCGATCGGGGCTTCCAGACGGTCGACCGCCTATGGTCTCGGGTGGTTCCGGTCGATCGGGGCTTCCAGCCGGTCGACCGCCAACATGACATGCTCTGTCATACTGACCATTCACCAGTGTTTTGACCATAACTTTTTTGTCTGACTTCAGAATGATCTGACTATAGTTGCGTTAGAATCACAACTCAATTTCCTACAGCTTCTATGAAGGATTCGTCTCCTAATACTAATCTTAAGATTCCCTAAAATACCCTTAAGTCAGGTTACTGTGTGTTCCACGCCACTTAGTGACTTTCCATACCTGGTCAAGGCATGCTCTATGGTCATTCTAATATGATGTAATGCACATGCATGAGGTGAGTGCATATAAGTAGGTGGAAATTACAAATTACATTGTAAATAACTTAATCTATCCTAGTGATCTTCTTCTTCACTTGAATCTTCCATTCTTTGGCCCTTCATCTTCTTTCCTTCTTGTTTGCTGTTTCATGTCTTTAAGCTTAGCTTCATGTCTTGATTCGACCTTCGATCTTCTAAGGGTTTCTTTAAGCTAATCACACTTTATCAATCAAGTTAAAGATGTATGTTTGTTTGTTAACACCAAAACATGGCAAGGAGTGTGGACATGTTTCCCAACAATCTCCCCCTTTTTGGTGATGACAAACAAACATAGACAATGAAACCAAATACAAGAAATAATTTGACTACTTCTATGTGAAGATCAATAGGATAATCAAATTCAAAGCCAGAAAGTAAACAAGTATAGATAAAGTCATTTCCATAAATAATTCAACATTTATTTAAAGATAACACTATCATTGTCATTGTCAGGAGTAAGTCTTTTCTCCCCCTTTTGTCAACAGCAAAAAGGTAATCAAAACAACACAAAAATTGCTCCCCCTGAGTATGTGCCATATATAAAAATATCATAAGGTCACATTTCCATAAATGTCAAAAGTATATAATAAGAAACGACAGAAACAAACAGAAAGTTGCAAAAAAAACATAATTCCTAATCTGCTGCATCCTCATCCTCCATGTCCGCCTCGTCATCCTCATCGTCCTCTTCGTGGCGGAGGAGCTTGAGAATCTCATTCTGCTTTCTTTCCATTTTTGCCAACTGGGCAAGGATGATGTTTCCAACTTTCTGAAGATCAACAACAGTTGCATAGGCTGATGTCTCATCAATGCCTGTTTGCGGTGGCTGGCTGGGTCCAGCAGTAGTCCTTTTGGAGGGCGTGGGCTGCTGGGGAAGAAGATGCATTTTTCGAATGGTGGAAATATTGATCTCTTGGGGAAATGGGCCAAATGATTCACCAGAAAAATCTACTTGAAAGTGGTCCATGATTTGGCAAATCATCCGTCCATAGGGTAGATTTCCCTTCTGAAGTCTATCACCATGGGTAATCATGGTTTTGAGTAGGATGTAAGGAAGGTTGATGGGTACACTTTTGCAGACACAGTAGGTAAGATAGGCCTGAAATGGGGAGACTTCATCTCTATGACCACTCTTTGGAATAATGTTGTAAGAGATGATAAGATTAACAATTCTCCCTATATCAGTAAGTTCTTTAGCCTTAATTTTGTGAGTATTAGCATATTCCTTCATAATGCTAGAGTACACACAGTCAACATCCATGAATTGTTCTATGTAGGTCTTGGG
>NC_056564.1:33230631-33231654 GCF_013358625.1 Macadamia integrifolia | reverse complement strand
TTAGGATAAGAGTATCCTTACAATCCTAAGTACAATCTAGAATTGTAAAAACAGAAAATAAGAAATAGTGGAATAAGAGGAATACCTCAAGTGTGATGCAAATGAAAATGAATAATGATGAGTGATGTACCTTTTGTAAAGTCCTCTCTTATGGCTTTGACTTGCACAGGAGAGAGTAGAGGACTTTGATTGAGACTTGAGCCCCTTGTTTGGGATTTGTGTAATAGAATAACTCAAGTAGAAAATAATCTTCTCTAATGCTTGCAACAATGCTCTTAAAGCTCTTTCTTAATCAATAATTAATTAAGAGTGATTAGGGTATTTATAGGTGAACTTAGTGAAGCATTTTAGGCAGGGAATCAAGCTCTAACGGACATATTCTAGGTCTATCGGTCGACCGCCATTGGTAGCCGGTCGACCGCCAAGAGCCGTTGTAGGCAAAAAATAGTCGTTCGAGTACTTCCAGGCAGGCACCGGTCGACCGGGACTTTCAGTCGGTCGACCGCCTATGGTCTCGAATAGGTCTGGTCGATCGGGGCTTCCAGACAATCGAACGCCTATGGTCTCGGGTGGTTTCGATCGACCGGGGCTTCCAGCCGGTCGACCACCAACATGACATGCTCTGTCATACTGACCAGTCACCAGTGTTTTGACCATAACTTTTTGGTCCGACTTCAGAATGATCTGAGTACAGTTGCATTAGAATCACAGCTCAATTTCCTACAGCTTCTACGAAGGATTCATCTCCTAATACTAATCTTAAGATTCCCTAAAATACCCTTAAGTCAGGTTACTGTGTGTTCCACGCCACTTAGTGACTTTCCATACCTGGTCAAGGCATGCTCTATGGTCATTCTAATATGATGTAATGCACATGCATGAGGTGAGTTCATATAAGTAGGTGGAAATTACAAATTACGTTGTAAATAACTTAATCTATCCTAGTAATCTTCTTCTTCACTTGAATCTTCCATTATTTGGCCCTTCATCTTCTTTCCTTCTTGTTTGCTGTTTCATGTCTTT
>NC_056564.1:33141696-33230531 GCF_013358625.1 Macadamia integrifolia | reverse complement strand
CACCTGTGCCTTCAGGAATAGTCAGCACAGGGGCAGTCGCCAACCTTTCTTTCAATTCCTGGAAGCTCTTCTCACATTCCTCTGCCCAGTCAAATTTCACACCCTTTTTAGTCAACTTGGTCATTGGTGCTGAGATCCGAGCAAAATTCTCAATGAAGTGCCGGTAATATCCAGCCAAACCCAAGAAGCTTCTAATTTCGGTGACATTCTTGGGGCTTTCCCATTCCACTACTTCTTTCACCTTTGCAGGATCTACTTCGATTCCGGCTTTAGACACTACGTGCCCCAGGAACCTAACTTGTTCAAGCTAGAATTCACACTTGCTATACTTGGCAAACAATTGCTGATCTCTCAACCTCTGTAACACCATTCTCAAGTGTTGAGTGTGCTCCTCTTCTGTCTTAGAGTAGATCAAGATGTTGTCAATAAAAACAATTACCCATTTATCGAGCACATCCTGAAATACTCGATTCATTAGATCCATGAATGTTGCCGATGCATTGGTTAACCTGAAAGATAACACTAGGAACTCATAGTGCCCGTATCGAGTCCTAAATGCTGTTTTGGGTATATCACTGCTCTTTATCTTGAGCTGATAATAGCCGGACTGAAGGTCTATCTTTGAAAATACTCTGGTTCCTTGTAACTGATCAAATAAATCATCAATGCATGCCAATGGATACCGGTTCTTAATGGTTAACTTATTCAACTCCCGGTAATCGATGCACATATGCAAACTGCCATCTTTCTTCTTGACAAATAACACTGGAGCACCCCAAGGTGAAACACTTAGGCGAATAAACCCCTTCTCCAATAGTTCCTGCAACTGCATCTGCAACTCCTTCAATTCAGCTGGTGCCATCCTGTATGGAGCCTTAGATACTGGAGCTGCTCCAGGAGTCAAATCTATGGCAAACTCCAACTCTCTATCAGATGGTAAATGCATCAGATCATCTGGGAAAATGTCGGGAAACTCTTTAACCACCTTTACCTCTTCTAGAGGTGTAATCCTTGCATCAACATCAAGTACCGATGCTAAGTAACCCTGACATCCGCTTTCTAGCAATTTTACTGCTTGAAGAGCAGAGACAAGTACCTTCCTCACCCTTTTCATTGTATCTACTCGGTACACCAATTCTTTCCCTTCGTTATCTGTCACCCTAATCAGCTTTTCAGCACAGATCACATTAGCCCGATGAGCCGACAACCAATCCATACCCAATATAACATCAAAATTCTGCATATTAAACTTAATGAGTTGTGCATCAAAGTTCTTTCCACTAATTTCCACTGGGCACGGCCCATATACCTCCTTCAACTGTGTAACTTTGCCAGTAGGCATACTAACAATCATTCCGCAATCTAGGATTTTGGGTGACATCCCAAGTTTCTCTACAAATCTCTTAGATGCGAATGAATGAGTAGCTCCTGAATCGAATAAAACATAGGCTGGTATGCCAGATATGGGTAGGATATCTAGTATAACAATGCATATAATTTCAGCAGGTCATCAATATTAACCATAATGAATTTCTTAATTTAAAATGTACCTGCCACTACTTCTGTACTGGCCTCAGCTTCCTCAGCTGACAAAGCATACATCCTTCCCTACGGTTGATTTCCCCGAGCTAAGGGAGGTCGGTACGCAGAGGGCTGACTGGAGGGCAAGGCTGGTCTGGCCCGACAGTCTTTCGCATAATGCCCATATGAATGGCAGTTGAAGCAACGAATCTGAGATGTCAGAACTGGGGCGGGGCCCCTCTGCACTTGACCCGCTGCAGATGGAGGTCGAGGTGGCCTTGGAGCTGTAGGTGCCACACTTGTGTTCGGACGGAAAGAGGTGGAACCCGAACCACCAACTGGTCTAGGAGGGTAGCCAGATGGCCTATAGGGCTGTCTATACATAGGCCCAGAAATGTACGATCCGCGGTATGCTTTGGAGGAATTCCCCATATCCTGAAATGGGTTTGTTCTCTTCCACAGTCCAGGAGTGAGGGACTGTTCACCCTTTTGCTTATCCTCCATGGTCTTGGCCTTTTGCACAATCTGACCATATTCGGTCAAATCCAAGACCTCAAGTACAGACCCAATAGATGCTTTTAGGCCTTTTAGGAACCTCGCTGCCTTCTCTTCAGCTGTCCTCATATGCCTTGGGGAAAAATGGAACAAACTCTCAAATTGTTGTTGGTACTCAAGGACAGTCTTACCTCCTTGAGTTAAGGCCATGAACTCAGTCTCCTTTCGGTCTCTGAAACTGCGCGGATAATGGTTGTCCAAGAACAACTCCTTGAACTGCTCCCAAGTGGGTTCTGGATGAGCAGCCAACAATATAGGCTTGGAGGCTTGCCACCAAGAATTTGCCTTTTTCTTGAGTTACAACCCAGCACAAATGAGTTTCTATGCACTCCAGCATCTCAAATATCTTCTCTAATTCTTGGATCCATTGATCCGGTTCCAGAGGATCACTCCCCACCTTAGAGAATACAGGTGGTAAGTTCCTCTTGAATGACTCCACTACCCTTGACGTATTACTCGTCGCCGGGAAGTTAGGAGCATAAGCAGGATAGTAGGAGTATGGAGGAGGCATCCCATACTGAGGAACACCGAATGGTGGGATTGGAGGTGTACCTCTCACTTGTGGTCCCATTCCCAACCCTACAGGTAGGTCCTGTGGAGTGAGTACCCAGGGAGGCTGACCCGGTTGAGAAAAGTCCAACTGTTACTGGATAGCAGTCATAAATGCTTACTGTTGCTGAAGCATTTGTTGCTGAAAAGCCTGTTGGGACTGCTGAATTATAGTAGCAACATCTCCCGGTGTAATGACCGATGGAGGGTCCGGGAGTGCAGTCATAGGTGGGTCCCCATGTGCCCCACCCTGACCAAGGGTCTCTGGAGGTAGTGGAGGTGAGATTTGCCCCATAGAGCGGGACCCCTTGGGATTTTGTGGTCGACCGACCGGATGAGGACCTCGCGAGGTACCTCAGACATTACTACCGGATCTAGTACGTACCATCGTATCCCTGTACCTGGAACATATCACACACCATATTGGTTAAACACCGGAGAATTGATTTCGGCACACAATTATATGCCATCACATAAGGTATTGTAGTGTATGATAGCCCACAATAAATCGTAACTTAATTTCCAAGATACAGGGCCAATACCCCAACAGGTGTGTCAATGATCCCACTTGACCATAACACATTAATATAGGAATAATATCAATAATGAGAAACAATGTAATCATGCTAGGAGGAGAGAAGGGAAAAAAAAGAAAAAAGAAAATCTTCAAAATTTCCCAATTTTCACAACCAGTGGGCTACACCGGTGGGTAGGGGCCCGTCGATCGAGCCCGTCGGTCCCAGTGCCTCAAACCGGCGGGTAGGGGCCTGCCGGTCGGACCCGCCGGTCCTGCCCGTGTAAAAACACGAACAGGGCCTGTAGGGCCTTGTTCTGTCTTGTCTCTTTCCCCAACTCCTTTCTCTCACTCCCTCTCTTCCTTGGGCGATCTTGGAGGTCTCCTTGGCGCTTCTACTCACGAGTCTACTAATCAACTCGGTGCTTTTGAGAAGGTTTAACTCTCCCTTTTCCTCAAGTAAGTTTCTTCTTCTCTTTTCTCATAATTTTCCTTTTGGGGTAAAATGCATGTGTAGGCTTCAATCTAGGCTTTCCTTCCACCTTTCTTTCCATAGAATAGCATTTCCATGTGATTGTGATGTTTCTACTGTGGTCGTTTGTAGTTTATTAGGATTTTATCCCTTCATTTGGAGAAAACCCAAATCGTGCCCTAGGTTTCCAAATTTGGGGATTTCTTAAATTTTTGATCCTTTTCTCCAATTGATGACTCCTTTGTGATGCATTTCACTTGTTTTGTGCTTGATATGCTATAGATTTTATGAATTGTTCAGTGTGCTTGGAATCCCCATGTATTCCCATGAAAAACCCCTCTTTTTGTATTGGTTTCCTTGATCTTCATCACCTACTTTTATTCATGGAACTCCATAGTCTATTTGGGTATGTTCTTGCACTTTCATGATCCCGCTACTATGGCATTTCGTCTTAGTCCTATGGTTTCCGGTTGTTCTCCATTATGTTCGAATTTGTGCATTGGAATTGAATCCCCTCGTGTTATTTATGCTCTTTGCTATCATTTTTACTTATTTGGCATGTTTCTCTGCGTCGTCACCTACCATGCATCATGTCCATAGGTTCTCTGCTTGTCGCTTTCTACATTTTGCAAGAATTTGGGTTTTGGGTTTCCCCTCTTTTTCTGCTGTCATTTCCTTTTCTTTACTTATCCCACTTTCTTTTCTTCTTGCCAGGATGTCATCTCGCACCGGCAAAGGACCATCTTCCTCTGGCGTACGACGTAAGACCACCGCTACTAAGCGGAAGAGTACAGAGACCAGCTCTTCAACCCCCCGCACAGGGAGACCCGAACCTGCCCGGTCTGACCCTACAGACTATGATGAGGAGCACTTCCTTAGTGCAGAGGCAGCAACCAACTGGCCGATCTTCCTGAAGAGGTCAGTGATGATGGAGAAGACCGTGGTAGTTGACGACTTCCATAAGGCTCGGCTTCAGGAGAGGTTCTCAGCATTGGGCTGGGATTCTATCCTTCACGTAGACCGACCATGCTACGAGCAGCTAGTCCATCGGTTCTACTGCAACTTGGAGGTGTCTTATCCATACGGGGAGTTCACCATTTGCAGCTTGGTGAAGGGGGTAGACATCCAATTGACGGTGGGTACTTTGGCCAGCATCCTGGATATATCGGTAGCTGGGCACCGATATTATAGTCCTCCCAGGAGTAAGCCTCTGGGACCATTCATGAGCCTGGAGACGTCGGACTTCATCTACGAGACTATCTGCGGCAGTAGCACCCGTCCGGAGTCCGAGATGTCCTTCTACCCCGAGGTTCGTCTATTTTCCCGGTTGGTCCAGTTCAACTTGCTCCCCAGAGGAGGTCATCGGAACCAGGTGGGTTTCATGGCGGCTTTCATCGCTTTCTGTATCTTCATGGCCGCAGAGGGAGGTGTCGAGCACTTGTGCCTCCCCTACATCATTCTCAGGACGATGGAGCACCACACTTCCCACCCTGAGGATGGAGGATTCCCCTATGGCAGGATCCTCACTAGGATCTTCGAGTTCTTCGGGGTGGACTTGAGTGGCGAGGAGGGGAAGACTCCGGCTGATAGGTTTGACCGGAGTAACCTCCTGAGGATGGGTCTCCACACCCTCATGGATTCACCTCCAAGAGTAGGAGCTCAGAGAGGTAGGGGTAGGAGGGCTGCCCCTATGGAGGATGTCCTCATGGAGGAGGAGTCCAGTGAGGAGGATGAGGACTACGTTCCTCAGGACGAGGAGGAGGATCTGGTGGGTGGTGGCATCCCTGAGGAGGCGCCTCAGGAGTCGAGAGGCCCTGGTCCTAGTTCATCCAGAGCTGCAGCCTCACCACATAGAGCCCCACCACCTGGGAGTGGTGCATACAACTTCGAGGGCATGATGTCCTCCATGCGGGCCTTGCAGGATGGCCAGGTTCAGCTACTGAGACGGCTGGACGAGAGTGCCTCCAGGGAGGAACGCATTCTGGAGAGGCAGGCCACCTTGGAGGATTCCTTCCTTAGGCTGGGTCAGGACTTGGACACCACGGCCAACGCTATCTCAGCAGATTTTGGCCGACTTCGGAGGGAGGTACGACTGGTGAACGCGAGGTTTGACTATTACGATCACCGCCTCGACGTCAACTCTAGGCCTCCGGCGAACGTGGTGATCATCGATGATGACGACGATGACCAGTGAGTGCTTGGCTCGCCCACACCAGTTGTTTACCTTTTTCTCTTTTTGTAGACCTTGTTGTATAGTTATTTATTCTCATTCCTTGTATTTGCGATGCAACTGGATTCATTGTGGAATAATATATCTTTGGTAGTGATCATTTTGTGGTGGAATCAGGTGTTGAACACCGATGTAGTTTAATTGTGTACTTGCTATCTGTGATCATTGTTATTTCATATTGTCTGTTGTTTATCAGGTATTTGTGTAAAATTTTTAGAAATCTCATTTTACGCCGTTATGCTACCAAAATTTCGTCAACTAGTACCTTATAGGTTATAGTACCAACCTAATTACCTTTTATCTATACTCACGCATGCCATGAATGCAACATATAATGCAACCCTTTTTATACTCCATTATTTGGCTTTTACTCTTTAAAGCTTTTATATTAACCCAACCCCATTTTCCTATTATAGAGTCTATGGGATTCTAAGGTATGCTGTGAGTGGAGCAGAGCATCACACTCTGATACCACCGTTGTCACACCCCGTTCTCACAGAACCGGGCCAGTGACCGGGTTAACACCGGTTAACCCAAACCTGCCAGGATCATCAGATACTGTATTCCACCACAGCATACACACAACTAATATAAGCTCATCAGATCAGCGGAAGACTAAGTTTTACCTGAGAATAATCCCATAATACTTGATACCCGAATTGTGATACAATAATTATATACATTTGGGCCCGAAGGCATGATATTTACACAATAAAAATAAAATTCAAATATCAAGTACATAAGGGAATCCACCAAAACAATCAGAGTACACAGCTCGGCTCGGTATCAAGGCTAGAGCTCAGCTCGGCATCAAGGGTGGAGCCCAGCTCGGCATCACATAGCTCAGTAAGTAGAAAGATGGACCACACAGCAGTCCACACATCAAACCACAATCATATGCACTATATACCATGCTATTCATTTCAAATCACATCCACCTAAGCAACATTACTAAGTCCTTGGTTTTAGTGCTACTACAGCCACAATGCGCATATACTCCGGGTACGAGCCGCGAACTCCCTCCCGCGATACGCCCATAGGGCTGTCGGAGAAGGCTCACCGTGAGTACTCGGAAAAGTAAAGACAATGCCGTCCACCGGCTCTCAACAGAAATGTAAATGACTGAAAATAAAGGTGCTGACCCCAGTAATTTAAAAGCAGTATGATTGGCCCTCTTGAATGTACCATCGGGGTTGCCGACTGTCCTACATGACCCGCCGGGCGTTATGTCTAACCGCCACAGTGACCCGACGACCGCGACCACTGCTTCCCCCCAAATGATAACCCAACACTTTAACCCCTGTTGGGAAGGGTTGTAGCACGGGATGGTGAAAATCCTAATACCGCATGCTCTTATATGACAATAGTACGATTGCATAGAGCCTCCGTGTCCCATTCCACGGGCCACCAATGCACTCGTTTCCAAGCCGACTACGACATCTAGTCTATCAATGCATCATGCACCATGATGTCCACATTCAACATATAAACATCTCATTTAATTGGCATTTAGAAAGTAAACATAGCACATATGCATAACAATGTGAGGAATGACTAATCTACATATCATATTCATGATGGCATGACTAGACTAGATATAATTAAATAAATGCCAAACAATGCCTTGAAACAAGACCAAACGTCCTCTCCCCACTTACCTGTAGCGTACAAGGATTCTCGTTCGGTACGGGTGAGATCCAGTGCGAATCGGGTAGGATTTGGTGAACCTAACATAATTGAGCGGGGTTAGTACTTCACCATTTTAGGATCAAAATTAATGAAATCCGATGACAAAATCATGTTTAGAATGTCAAAAGAAGGTCAGATGTCCGATTTGGGTCCAATCGGACGTAAGAATCACCTTCGGGGCCACACGGGTGGGTCAGACAGGTGGGCTGTCTGGCCCACCGGCCCTACCCACCGGTTCCACTGGCCGGTTGGGCCAGGGGTCCCTGCTAGGACCGGTGGGTAGGGTGGCCCACCGGTTGGCCTACTGGTTGGGCCCGCCGGTTGTGCCCGAAGGCCCCCCTACCCTCTCAGGTGGGTGCCCACAGGCGGGTAGGGGCCCACCGGTTGCACCCACCGGTCTTGGCGGGAAAACCACCGTTTCTTCCCAACTTCCTCCATTCTTTGGGGATTCAAATGGGGGTTTTTCCCAATCCATTCTTCACACCTTCAAGGTCTTATAGGATGGTTCTAACCTAGATCTAGGTTAGATTCAAGGAATGGGAAACCATCTTACCTTTTTTGCTCAAGAACAACTTCAAACCCTCCAAATCACTTCAAACCCACAATGCTTCTTCCACCTTGTCAATACCTCTTCAAATCCTTCAAGATCAACACATAAATCATCCATTAAACCTTAGATTCATAATTTCAAAGGGGATTTACAAGATCTCAAGAAACCCTACTCGAATCAAGGGTTTAAGCTTGGGTATGGTGAATGTTCAAGAAACTCGACTTTGCTTACCTCCAAATGTAGATCTAGAGTTGAAGATCACTCTTCCGGCGCCGGAATGGGAAGATCAAGCTTCGGCGCCGCTGAAATCCCTCTTTTCTTCCTCTTCCTTTTCTTCCTTTCTTCTTCCCTTTCTTTTCTCTCTCCTCTTTACTCTTCTCACCAACGTACGGGGTCATAAATGAAAAGAAAATAAAGTCAAAAATGCTATATATATAATTCCTAAATAAGTGAATAGTGCATATGGATGGGTCACTCAGGTGGGTGGGTGCACCCACCTGTCCGCCCACCTGATGGCCAAAACTTGGGATTTTGACAGAGTCCGGGCCTGGCGCGAACCCCACCCTGGCATACGATGTAGCATACGTATATACCTTAAAATATGGCTATAATACCTGTTTTATCCGTACATGGCATTATGGTAGGTGCATGTACACGGCTTGGGCACTCCCGTCTCTTCTGGCACTGGCTCGGACTTATCGGGCCAGCCGGTGTTTAAGGTCACCCTTGCCATCATACTCCATAAGGAACCCGCTCTAACTCCCTTTGGTTCGGTTCCTGCGCGGTTAAACCGGGTCAACCATGAAATCAGATCGGGTTTAAAAAGTAGGGTATTACATAAAGCCTCTTCGACATCTGCGCCCTCAGCTCAAAAAACTCGTGATCATGCTCTTGACGAGTCCGAAGGAGGTCAGCCTCTAGATGTTCCACGTTCTCGAGCAGAGGGGAGCGCTTATTCTCTAGGCTCGCCTTCTCCAACTTAGACCTCTCAAGGTCCCCCGCCAAGGCCTCGATTCGGATAGTAAGCTGGGCAAGCTGGTTCTGGGCCTGAGAGAAACACAAGTCAGTCCACAAAAAAAAAATGACGAAGGTCGAAGAAGGCTTACCCCTGCCATATAGACACAAGCGCTAGTAACCATAGCTGAGGTCTCTTGTCTCTAAGCCTTGAAAGCATCCCTCAGAAAGTTCCCCTTCTGTACCAGATCCCAAGCTACCCTTCCGATAGTGAAAGAGTCATCCTCCTTTACAGACCAACTGGGGACGAAGCCATGTTTGGATCGGCCTTGGTTCGAAATCGGGCTCTAGAGTCAGGCTTTAGGAGGAGGCTCGAGCGGAGTGGGTACGCCACAATCCTGGGCGGCTAGAGCCTGAATGGCTCCTGTAGTTGGATCACTTGCCCCACCCCTCTTCCTCTTAGAAGAAGGCTCAGTCAGCTCCAAAGCTGGGGCCTTCCTATTATCCTTCTACTCCTACTTATGCTTCTGCTGCGACTCCCTCACTCAAGCTTCCCTCGCCTGGGCTTGCCTTGTAGTTGCAGCTGCCTTAACCTCCGACCTAGAGTTTTGCACTGCAATACAAACAATGAAGATTAGTATGAGGAAAGGATAATCCAAGGCAATAAGGAATTTGGGCAGACCTAGGACGCACCAGGGCTAAGCCCGAATCGGAATAGGACGGTATCCGACTGAAGGCTACTAGACTCGACAGACGGACATTGGAGCTTATCCTTGGCCATCAACAAAGTCTCTGCATCTATCTCGAAGAGGGCAGGTGTAGAGTTCACATCCTTCAAGTCGGGGATGTTCCAGACATTGCCGAGGGGAAATCCCTCTAGCACCCTCACAAAGAAGTACTTGAACTTCCAACCATAGATCGATGTGGGGGTATCAGTTCAACAATCTAAGGTCCTTCCAAGGGCTGAAGTAATACCAACCCGAATCCACCTTGTTGGAACCGAGGGATAGACAGTTAAGGAAGAGAGGAAGAAAGGAAGGGAGAGGGGTCTCCGAATCCGAGAGAAAAAAATGATGAAGCTAAGGATTTGTTGCCATCCGTTCAGGGTCAGTTGGCTGGGACAGACACCATAATGCCAAAACACCTAGCTGAAGAAGGGATGGAGGGGAAGCCGAAGCCCAGCCTTGAAGGTGTCTTGGTAGAAGCATAGCTCCTTAGGGTTTCTTTAGCTAGCTCTATCTATGGGCTTTGGGATCTGAAGGACGAACTCATCAGGGATGCTATAAGAAGCCCGGAGCTCCTCAAACTCGACCTCGGTCATCGTTGATACAATATCCCTAGCCTCAACTGCCAGGGACTCATTTATTTGAGCTCGGGATTCAAGAACCCCCTCCGTGATATTTTCACCACTCAAACCACTAACGGATTGCTGAAGTGTCGTAGTGGAGGAAGACGAGGCACGAGACAAAGTGGAATCAGAAGACGAATCCGAGGACATCCCTCAGTTACGTCATAGACTATGATGCCTAGACACAATCCCCTTGGAAGACGGGGGACCACTACCTAAAGAGCTGGACATAAAGACTTACTTCTGAAAGCACTTGGTAGAACCGAAGACGAAAGAAAGGAAAGGAATAACTGAAGGATGAAGAGTCTAAGAAATAAAGAGAGGATGCCAAAATGAGGAGAAGGGGCACTATTTGTAGACAAAGGGGTGACGGTCCGACTCCCTTGGCTCATCAATGACAGGACACGTCATCAGTTGGGATTCCCAAGGCCCCTCGAGTCAGACACACGAGCGTCCTCGACTCCTCACCCTCGATTGGGGGCTTAGGCCAAGGCCGAGCGGACCTGACTGAAGGTCACTCCCTCGATTGGGGGCTCAGTCCAAGGCCGAGAAGACCTGACCCAAGGTCCTCCCTCGGTCAAGATGAAGGTCGAAGCAACATAGAAAGAACCGAAGGGCATATAAAAAAAAAACGAGAGGGGCGTTGTTACTCCCACTGGAGGGGTTTCTTAGTGGTAGTAAGGGGGCTTCTGATGTGCACAAACTAAACCGCCTAATCAAACATGGACATGTGGCATCTCGCCACTATCTACACCACTGCTTCAAATGTGGCGGAGAAACCCAAACTTTTATAGAGTCATAATAGGACTCCATTCACCTAAGGGAATATTCCCTGGGGAATTGTGGAACGAGCAAGGCGGAGTCCTCCAACAAACCATCTCAATTCTTTCTAAGGAGGAAGGATGTATCCTAGTAGGACTCTATAAGGGATATTCCTATAAGAGGAAACCCGAAAGACAGAACCAAGTAGGTCAAATACATTCATACCATTACTCTTCTGGAAAAACTATTGTGCGAGTCTCTAACTTGGGTGTCGGAGGACTAATCCTGGAGCCACCTCCGGGCCTCTGCTTTCTGTGCCTATGCAGGATCAACGCTCAGCCTTCCACAAATTCTCGGCAGCAACACTCACTAATGTTCAATACTTCTCAGGATCATCTAACAAGTCACCACTTTTAACTGTAAGCTTCACATTTGGATCTAGAAGAGTATCCAAAGGCTTAGACCCTAACATTCCAGCCTCTGTCAGCAAATCCATAACATATTTCCTCTGAGAGAGGGAAATATCTTTTCTTAATTGAGCAACCTCAATATCTAAGAAATACTTTGACTGTCCTAGATCCTTGGTCTGAAACTTCTGTTGTAGAGGTGTTTTCAGGCTTTGGATCCCTTTAATATCGTCTCCAGTGATGACAATATCTTTAACATAAACAACAAGAAATATCCTTTATGTGCCAGACTTCCGATAGAACATTGAATGATCACTATCACACCTTGATAGACCAAACTCATGAACTACATCAGTGAACCTGCCAAACCATGCTTGAGGTGACTGCTTCAAACCATACAATGATTTCTTTAGTTCGCACACCATACTAGACTCCCCTTGAGCAACAAACTCTGGTGGTTACACCATATAAACCTCTTTATATAAATCACCATTAAGAAAACATTCTCCATCGAGTTGATATAATGGCCAATAAGAAGATGCATAAAGAGATATCAGAATACAAATAGAAGTCAAGTTGGCCATAAGAGAAAAAGTATCTAGATAATCAACCCCATACACCTGTGTGTGGCTCTTGGCCACTAATTGAACCTTCAATCGAGCAAGAGAACCATCTGGGTTTACTTTAAAAACCTAGATCCACCAACAACAACCAATAGCGGACTTGCGGAGGTAATTGTACAAGATCCCAAGTATGATTTGTATCCAAAGCCAATAACTCCTCTTCCATAGTGGTCCTCTAGCCAAGACTAGACAATGCCTCTGCAACAGACTTAGAAATAGGATGACAAGATTAAGTGGAAAGACAAGTATGAAAATATTATATATTTTTCTTTTTACAAAAATCAATTTTATTTTTGAAGTTGGCAGATTGTATTTTTATTCCCTTTTATTTTGGGGACATTTTAGTAATTGTCAAGGTAACCTCAAGGAGCATTTTGGTTATGGTCATTAGATGGCTAGCATCTCACTTGGGGTTGGACATTATGGCTGGTCATCTCCACCCTAGAGATATAAATATTTCAAGGTCATAAATGCAAGGGGATTTTTTGAAAGCTCAAAATACAGGGTTGTGGTATACCTGTCCAGTTGCGTGTGCACCCTGATTGCTTGTGAGTTCCTTGGATTTTTGGTGGCTTCATCCTATTGTGATCATCTACTATAGTCTCTTAAAAAATCTTTTACAGAGGTTGGTTTTATATCTCCAATAGGTATGCCAATTTTATTATACTTTATTAATCTTTTATCCTTATGGAAAAACAATCTTATGATTTTTTTTCTTGAGTTTGTTTCAGATGATTCTTAAGGGCCCTTTTTCCAATAATTTTTACAAATCAAATAACCAACCACAGAGAAATCCAAAATACCCCATTATGACAACAACACTTTGGCCATAAATGTTTACATTTTGAGGTTTCCACATAGTTGTTCAAAGCTAGTCTGACAATGTGCTCCTAATTTCAAGGAGTTGATCCATAATAGGGAATTGAATCACACATTAATTGAATACATATTAAACAAGGAAAGTCTGAGAAAGTTCTAAAAGAGATATAAACATTACTCATTGTAGTGAACAAACAAATCAACCACATCTCCAGATAAATAGCTAATAACAAAATCTTTGTTAAGCTTAAAATCATATAATTTCTCAACTAACTTGGGATGCAGATTACAAAGAGGTATGCCCATCCAGCCATTCCCCATTGATTCATACCTATTTTGTAATGCCCTTTGCACTGAATATATCTAACTATTTATGGAATCTAACCATTTATGAATTTAGAAATTTTGAGTCAAATTTAAAATTGAGAGAACCCCAAGCAATCTTTTTTTTGTCTAGTCAAAATTGAAGTAGCATCTTTTTTTTTTTTTGAGATCTTCTGGTACTATTGTATTAGTGGAGAAAGCACCCAACGATCCAATAGTCCGCCAATATCTCAGTTAACTTGAAGCTTAAAGTAGAAATATTGTACTGAGAAAATAAGAGGTAAATACAAGAAGAAAAAATAAACCTATTTGTGCTGCAAATTACTCCTTGAAGGGCCTTCTTCATCAACAATTTTGGGATGCAAGGACAAAGATTAGAACCCAGATAAAGTTGCTCGAGGGCCTTCTTCAACAACAATGTTGGGATGCAAGAATAGAGATTTGAACTCAAATGAAGTTTCTCGAAGGGCCTTCTTCAACAATGTTGGGATGCGAGAACAAAAATTTGAACATAGTTGGTGTTACTTGAAGAGAACCTTCTTTGCTCAAATAGAGATTCCTCTAATTGTGGTCCCAGGGACAATGAACGAGAGAAGAGGAAGGGGAGCTCAAAGCAAGTGCGAAGGAGAGGAGCTTGAAGCGAAGTAAATACGAAAATGGAGGACCTCAAAGAATGGTGAAAATTGAGGGGCACAAAGAAGGAGATGAAGTAAGGGATGATGTCTGATCTCATCCTTAGGGTTTTAACCACTGTTTTAAATGCGTTTTCGTTTTTTACCGTTTAAAACACATTTTCCCCTATGCTTGCCAAAGATATGGGAAAAAAGGCAAATGACAAGCATTTATGTTCTAAACACATTCCCTTTTTTTTTCCCCTGCATTTTCTAAGACTTGACTTGTTGAACATAATGTTTACTTAAATGATTATATCTTTCTCCCAAACTCCGATCGGCCTGATTCTTTCGCCAACTTGTAGCAAACTCAATGACATATATTTCTCATGAACCTTTAACTCAAATTCAATTCACGGATCCCAAAATTAAGCTACATACTGATGCGATTGATGAAAAAGTGTTTCAAAAGTGATGACTCAAATCCATTTGAACATACATCACTCTGAATTTACTATATTGACAACAATGAACAACATCATAACCAAGCCACATTGCTTAATAAGACTTTGGATATGTGTGGTGTATGGATTTAGAATGGTGTTGGATGATATTCGATGATATGTCTTGGGACTTATAATGAGACATGAGATATATATGTATTAATATTGGATATTGTAGTTGTTTTGAACATTATATATAGATATTTATATAATAATTCCTTAATTTATATGACTATACTATCGTTTTTTTTTGTCCCGTTTGTTTGAAATCTACACGTTTGAAACCGTATCGTTTGTTTTTCGTTTTTTACCGTACTCTATTTATTTGACCATATCATTTGAAATTTTCTATCATTTAAAACCCATATCTTCCATTTCTCTTTCCGTTTCCGTTTCCGTTTCTTAGCCGTTCCCCTTTTTGCCAAGTATGGTTTAACTCCTAACCGAGTATGGGTCAAGCACTTGACCTGCCTATTTATTGCCAAAAAAAAAAAAAAAAAAAAAAAAAACTAACCAAATACCTGCCTCATGGTGGGGGTCGAATGCTGGAGATCTAGGATTATGGGCTCTCGAACGTCGATCTCGTTCGATCTCGGAAAGACAGGTGTCTATAGCTGAGACCTTCACTGCACCTCTCCGCCAAATCAACTTGCCATGGACGTTTTTGTTCTCCTAAACACGAATAAAAGGGCCCATACGGCAAGATTTAAAAAATACGTTTTATTCGTTTATAAAAATAAAAACGTCCGTTATAAACGTGTTTTTTATAGAAAAAAAACGCTCGTTATATAAAACCCCAATACTCTTCGCCCGACTTCGCCCGAAACCCTCGATCCTTCAATCCCCCAATTCCTTTCTGACTCTGCAACTGGGGCAACGGCAGTTCCCTTATCCCTCTCTCTCTCTTCTTCTTCTCTGACTCTGCAACTGAGGCAAAGGCTGCACCGTGGAGCGCGAGCGATTGTGTGTGACCTGCGATGTACGAAGGTTGGCTTCTTGTAACAGGAAAAAGGTTAGAATTTCTCTCTTTTTTTCTGCGTAAGACATTAGACATTCCAAATCCCTCTAGCCCGCAAGCCATCAGAGTTGAAATCTTTTCTCTACTCATGACGATATTTACAAATGGGATACATTGGGGCTGTTGGAATTGCGAGTGCTGCCTTGGACCAATCGATACCCGAAGGTCTATATATTTATGGAGACGGAATTCTCTTCGGCAGTAGTGTTCAAGCTTATCTTCGCCTAGATTGACTAAGATTATCTATATATATATTGTTTTTGTTTTTGGGTGAATGTAGAAAAAGATAAACTGTACAAAATGAGATCCGTTGTCTTCTCCTCCTTTAAAACAGGGAGGCGATCTCCCGAGAGAAGGAAGAAACAAAGAAAAATCTAAAAAAATCTGAAAACCTAATCCTAGACCTTAATTTTCTGTTGAACAAAGGAAGATAAGGGGATTGTATGATAAAGATTATTGATTTATCAAAATTAACAAATTTCTGATAGTCAAGTTTGTTAAAGGAATTTTGGTTGCTTAAGTCTTAATTTTTGTTTGAAATGTATTTGGCCATATTTAGATTTTATCTTTTGGATGGTCAAGAGGATCGTCATGATGTAGATTGTAGAAGTTCTCTTTCAAGGAGGAGACTTTTAATGGTTGAAAGGCTGTAAGAACTAATCAGTAACCACTGACTAATTGATCAAGAAAGACACTCCGGGTGGTTCCTATTGATTGTCTATTTCAGAACTTCATACTGATAAACAGAACACTACCTTCATGTGGGGAATCCATTTGTTCTAAGCCTATGTTGAAGAGAGTTCTTACAATATCATGCGATGGCCAGTAAACTTCATTGTGATTGGGAAGATAAAACAAATCTTTGAAGTTGAAATCCTGGAGTTATTGGGAGGACAAAGCAAATTGTAGATATATATATATTTTTAAATGTGTCTTTTGAAGTTGAAATATATCGTTATGCTTGGATTTTGGAGTTTAGAATGGGTTGTATTTATTATATCCATTTTTGTTGAATGGTATAGTTGCTTTGAACTTTGGATGCTGGCATTTAGGTAATAATTTCTCAATTTATATGAGTATGTGGTCATCTTTGTATGCCCCATATTTTTTCAAATCTAAATATTTAAAACCTGTTTTTCCATTTCTGAAAATTTTCCGTTCTTATAGTGTTTTACCAGATTTTTTATGTCCCATTCAGATTCGGAGCCGTTTTGAACTTGTCCATATTTAACACCGTTTTTTTTCACGCACATTTTAACTATGTTCTGGACTCGAATGGCTAGGTTTCATCTTTCCTTGCAGGTCTCAACAACCGAGGTTTGTTCTTGGCTTTCATACTTCTTTTCTGAAAAAAAAAAAAAAAAAAAAAAAAAATTCAATCTGCTCTTCTTGTTTCTTAAGCCTTTTTCAAACAAAAGAATGCTTGGAATTTAGTTTTGATATTTTATGCTTTTAATGGGATCTGCTTGTGGTGAGTTGGGTTGTATTTGTTAAGATTAAATGCTCTTGACGTTTACATGATTTTCTTTTTTCTCATTGTTTTTGTTGAAATTTGATGTTATGTTTTACATCCATTGAATGCTAAAGCTGTTGGAAAATCAGTGGAGGGGGGGGGGGGCGTGTTCTCATTTTTTTTTTTTTTTTGGAAAAATAATAATTTGATTAATAAGGTATGATGGAAGTATAAGAGGGGTGAGAGTGTGTTAAGAGAAATGAGAAAGGATAACTCCTGATGGGACACATCAAAGAGAGACTAATGTAGAATCGATTCTCAACTAGACAACTAGAAACAAGCCCCAAAACAAGATCACTCAATATCAATATCATTACAATATATCCACAGTTCCAGCAATATAAAATTAAAGAGACACCCAACAGTAGGTGAACCAGCGAGGTGCTTTAGTTCTTAAAACCCTCAACAAGGCTTAACAGTGCCTTGGGTGATGTCCAGTCACAAAAGAAATAAAAATAAGACAAGTTCTAATCAATTGGCTGACAAAGAAAATAGGCTATTAACCAGAATACAATTGTTTACAGAATTATTAGGTAAACACCATGGATGGTGATGCTCTTCCAGTCAAGGTCGGGATTAGGAATGGCATAATCCTTCAAAATTACAGCCAAAACTGATGGCTGAATGTCGAGTTATAACAAGGTTCTCAAATTAGAAACTAGAACTCAAAATAGCAACGACTTATAGCAATATTCAACCATTGGATGAGACTGAAACTGCCTTTGAAGGAAGACATTATGGAAGGTGTAGCCTGAATCTGATGGATGGATGTGGAATTTCTTTGACTTGAAGTCTGCCACCAGGAAAGCACCAGATGAGTGACCCTGCAGGGTAGAGGATGCACCGTCAAGGTTCAGCTTCTGTTGAACTCGATATCATAGCCTCCAATGACTCAAAAAGCAACTCAGTAGTGGTGAAGCAGAACCTTTGACACCTTTTGAGTACTTGGTTATCACAGGACAACAAAATAGAAACAAAAAGGAATTGTTGGGAAGAAGAAGAAGGAAAAGGATATGATCTGAGTTTCTCCCTTCAAGACTCAAACGGCATCACACCAGTCACCCTAGCATCTCTCAAGGAAAGTTTACTGCATCTCACAGTCAGCCACATCACTCAAGCTCTTTGGTATAAACCGGAATTCATTATAAACTCAAATCAGGGGGAGCTGTAATGGCCCCTCCCTTACAGGACAACAAAATAGAAACAAAAAGGAATTGTTGGGAAGAAGAAGAAGGAAAAGGATATGATCTGAGTTTCTCCCTTCAAGACTCAAACGGCATCACACCAGTCACCCTAGCATCTCTCAAGGAAAGTTTACTGCATCTCACAGTCAGCCACATCACTCAAGCTCTTTGGTATAAACCGGAATTCATTATAAACTCAAATCAGGGGGAGCTGTAATGGCCCCTCCCTTTTATTAAAATCTTCTTCCTCGATTACAAAATTAGAAACTTCCCCTTGGCTGTTGGAGAGTAAATACAAATAGCAACTAATTACAATTCAAAATGGAAACCGGAATCTATGTAAGATATAATAACTGAAATCTAATTAAAATCTCGTGATAACTAAAATAGCAACTAAAGAAAAATAGTAACTAAATAAAGTCTTCTCAAGGCAGTCTTGACAGCTCAAATCTTCTAGAAATACCCCACTCAATCACCACATGACCTCTTAGAATATCTCCATGCAAAACCAACTAAGCCATAATAATGGGCCTTAATCTGGGCTGGTCTGTTGGGATGGTTCGATGGCCGGCTGAATGACTGCTGGTCCTTTTCTTCTTCATGCTTTGATCTACGTCAGGGTCTACCCTTTCATATCAACATTTAGGTTGACCAGTTCAAAGAATTTAATTCTATAGGGAAGAAAAGAAACTGCATTTCTTCACAGTATGCTGTTATACTTATACATACATACATAACATATAACATACTATATATATATATGTTAGAATTTTCTAAATTTTGGATATTTCTGCATCATTTTGCTCCTGCTTTTGCTATTGTGTTTTTTGGGCATTCATTGGAGTGTGTAAGAAACATTCTTTATTTTTTTTTATTTAACGTAATAAGAGAGATGCTGATTATTTGTTACAGTCCCAATTGAACCCCTTCTTATTGGCTTTCAGTTTCATATTACTTGTTACAGTACCAAAAGATAAATGCATTCAGTTACTGTGCGAATGATTTTCTCTCTGTGTTGAAGGCACTTCTTATGAAGACCATTACCGAACCTTATTTTCTGTCTTCACATTAGTGGAATATACTTAACAGATTTGTAATACCTTGCCAATTCATTGAAATCAACAGTTCTCAAATGTTTTTTCCTAGGGTGTGAATCCACTAAGGTTATTTTTATTTCTGGCACAATATTTTTTTGATACTCTTTCTTTCTTTTTTTCCAAAAAATTTCTGGGAATGGAAAGAAGCAAACCTTTGAAATTTTCTATAATAGCTATCAGGAATAGTCAACAAGGGTATTGTTGTATAGATTAATAGAGAGTGTTTGATAGTCGACCTGTTCACTTGGCGGATATAATCAATTAGAATTTTTGTGGGGATTGCTTAACCATGTTCTACAAAAATGAGATGTATTTGACTGTTTTGACAGAGGGAAAGCAACACCTCTTAGACATTTTACTGGTGTCTGGGAGATATAAAAATGGAACTGTGGTTAATAGTATGAGAGCAGTTCTGGAATCTAGGGAAAAGAGAGGTTGTTAATAATGCCTCAAGGATTTCTCATGTATTCTGGACCCAAAAAAAAGGAGGATACTTTTGCCAGAATTATAGATAATTGTTGTCTTCTTTAATACTAACCTCCTTAAATTTTAACTGGGAATTTAATCTGAATAAATGGATGCTTTGCAGTAGTAACTGTAATCTATAAGTGTGCTAGCTGTCCTTTTCACAGTTTTTTTCCCCTCATTTTCACTGTTTAGTGAACAACGACAGACAAACAGGATAGTGATTCCGCTGACTAGGATTTTCAATGATATGAAGTTCTCAGATGGTTTGTATATCTGTCGAGAATCAACTGATATCTACTTGAACTCGGTCAAAAAGATTTCTCTCATCATAGCTGCATGTTTTCCTCTAGTTTATCAGGTTCTCGTTGCCTAAATCTTTTTTTTTTTTTTCTACTCCGGGTAAATTAATAAAATCCTCTCATTTATTTATGATTAGGAATCTTTGGCAGCATCAGTAATTTATATACCAACAACAACAACAACTAGGGGTGCAACAGGGCCAAGTTGGGCTGGGTTTCTTAAAACCCTAGCCCAACCCTGGGTCCCCCTAACTGGGCCCAAACCCACCCTGACCCTGACCCTGACCCTGACCCTGACTCAGGGCCGCAAAACTTCAACCCTGGCCCTACCCTTCAGGGTTCAACCCAACCCTTACCCGCCTTGATTGGCCCTGATTTTTTAGGGTCGGGCTGGGACGACCCTGACCCTGACCCTGCAAAATATGCAATAACTTAAAAAAAAAAATGCATAATAAAGAGGAGATAAAAAATACAATGTTACAAATTACTTGTCTTGGTGAAAAAGGCAAGAGTGATCTTTTTTTTTTGGTAAAAAAAAGTAAGAGAGATCGGTGAGAAGATATACTAGGAGTTTTGAGGTGTCAATGACTCAATGTCAAAAAACATATAAAATTAGGTTAAATTCAGGGTTAACATTAGGGTCACGACCAGGGTCAACATCAAGGGCAAAAATCAGGGCTGGGTTCAGGGCGGGCCAAAGACATCAACCCTTACCCGCCCTGACCCTGACTCAGGGTCGGGCCGGCCCTCAGGGCCAAAATTTTTGGGTCGGTACTTGTTTGGGATCAGGGCGGGCCAAGGGCTGGTTCGGGCCGTCATGGCCAAACTTGCACCCCTAACAACAACAACAACAACAACAACAACAACAACTCATCTTTATCCCAACTAAATGGGATCAGCTACATGGATCCGTGCAAATACAAAATAAGTATAGTAAAAGGAAAGTAACAACACAACACAACAAATCAGAAGCATCTCGCCTAAATTTGGTTGGCTACATGTGTTCTAGCCCTCTAGTCGTACCTGTTTCCACCCTACTTCTCCTATAGTCATTTTAGGCCTGCATCTAGTTCTTTTAGTTCCTTCAATCTGAATCAGATCACTTCTCCTTACTGGAGCATCTCAAGGCCAACGTTGAACATGGCCGTGCCATCTTAAACGACTTTCTTGGATCTTATCATGAATTGGTGGGCAACTCCCAAATCAACTCTAATCTGGTCATTTTACTTTATCCTTCTTAGTTTTTCCGCATATCCATCTCAACATCCTCATCTCTGCTACACAACTTGTCTTTATGACACTCTTTAACTACCCAACATTTCGCCCTATACATTGTTTCCCGGTCGTATGACAATCTTATAGAATTTTCTATTAAGCTTTAAAGGAATATTTTGGTCTCACGACACTCTGGACGCACTCTCCACATCATCCAACCCACTTTAATTCTCCGTGAAACATCATCTTCTATGTCACATTCTTTATTTATGATTGACCCAGGTATCTAAAATTATCACTTTGTGGTATCTTTCTCTCCTTATTTTCACCATTTCGTTATCTATAGTGTGACTAAAGTTACACATCATATACTCTTTATTTGTTCTACTTATCTTAAAACCTCTTGATTCCAAGGTTGATCTGTCAAGAAGAGAGTTCAATGCTAACCCAATTCGGGTTCAGATTTGGTTTAGTTTGATACATTGAATCAGCCTTATTTTTCTCCAATTGGATAAGCCAATCTGTTCGTACTGTTCACGTAGGTATTGTTCATGTGAACAGTACCTTGGGGTCCAATATTGACAGCTGGCTTGGGAAAGATACTGCCAGCACTTGTTAGGATATTAGATATTAGTTTCTATTTTTATTTCTTTGTTTTATTTTGGCAAACTAGCTTTGTAACTTAGGAAGATTTCTTTCTCTTTTTAGTTAGTACTTTGTTTCCTATTTGGCTAGCTTAGTGGTCAAGTAAGTTAGTAGTATTCTTTTTATTTGTGAGGCAAAGTAATTAGAAGTTATTTCTAAAGTCAGTTTAGGGAGTAGAATCAGTCCATTAGTTTCCTTTTTTTTTGTTATTTCTTTGTGTCCAAGTTTTGTAAGGCTACTTACAGCCCAGTGATCATAATGCCTGAAGGTTGAAGTTTATGAAATTGAGTGTTTATTCATGGCTGAGATAGCTATTACCTTTAGGGGTGAGATACCCAAAACCTGAGGGGTGAGATGCCCATTCCCTAATTCTTCTTTCACCCTTCTCAATTCTCCAGCAATTTTCTTTTTTTCTTTTTCCTTTTATTTGTTTTCTGTGAGAGAGTGTTTGAGTGATCAAAGAAAGCTTGTTGAAGTTCAGAAGCTCTATCTAAAGACCAGTTTGAAGGCCATTTAAGGTCTGTAGCTGCTGCTATAGCTACTGTTATTGCAGAACTCCATAAAGCTTCCTTTTTCATTCTTCGAGCATAACGTCCCAACCAATCGTCAGTTCAGGCTCATCTTCTGAAGGATAGTTGGGCATCATACGAGGGGCCTTTGCTCCAAATTTGAGATCCATTAGATTAGTGGTTTGTGAGATCTAATATTACTCCCTATTCAGCCAGATTTTTTAGATCCTGCCTGGGATTAGGTCCTATGTGATTTAGCCTTACATTAACTTGCTTTTGTCTCATCCACCAAAACAATATCATTAGAAAAGAGCATACACCACAAAACCTCATCTTGAATGTTCTTGGGTAAATCATCCATGATAAGTGCAAACAATTGAGGGCTTAAAACTGATCCTTAGTGTAGCCCAATTGTAATTGGGAATTCACTGCCTTGACCTTCCACAGTTCTCACACTAGTCACCGCTCCCCATGTATACCTTTAATGATTGACATCCTTCTCTTCTCTAGTACATGCCAGATTAAAATCTCTAGGGACTCTGTTATAGGATTTTCTAGGTCAAGAAAGATCATATAGAAATCCTTTTTGCAAGCTCTAAATCAGAACATGAGCCTCTTGAGTATGTAAATAGCTTTTTCCTTGGATCGATTTGGCATAAAACCAAATTGGTTTTTCGAGATAGTTGTTTTTTTTCTCAGGTAACCTTCTTTTACAATTTTATAGTATGACTCATTAGTTTATGCATCTAGAGTTATTGTAGCTCTGAATACTACCTTTGTTTTTGTAGATTGAGATTGCAATGCTTCTCCTCCAATCATCTGACATTTTCCTTGTGCTCATAATCTTGTTAAAAAGATTGGTTAACAAAGATACCCCACATAATCCTAAACTCTTCCATGCTTCTATAGGGACCTCAGTAGGGGCTGTTATCTTGCCTACTTCTATCTTTCTGAAGGCTTCTTTAACATTAATCACTCTTAACCTTTTGTGTATATCTATGGTGTGTGGTGACTTGATGAGCAATGCAGTCTTCCAAGCCACTATTGCTCGAAATGTCTCCATTTAGTAGGCCGTAAAAGTACTTTTCCCATCTCATCATGATGTCCTCATTTCTTACTAGCCAAGCTTAGGATCCATTTAATCTAGGAATTCTTTGGTGAGGCTAATGAACTTAGGGTGGTCTACAAATGCCACCAACATGAATGCCAACCACAAGTCAAACCCCACTGGACCTTATCCAAACCATTTGTGTAGGCTACAGAATACTCTGTTATGCCATTGCACTCTATAAGCTATCCAATAGTTATAGCTGACTCTCTCTGCTTTGCCTTTTGAAAGTGCATGAATCTCACTTTTTCTCTTTCTCTTGGATGGTTTTTGATTGTGTTGTATCTCAAACTAAAAAATGCAGGTCCTGCATCTGCTCTAACAAATTTTCTCCCTAATAGGTCCCAATTTTGCCAGATAATGGTACCTACACTGCTTCTTGTCTGAGATGGGCCAGCATATCTAATGTAAGGGATATTTAAAGATCAGTAACTCCCAAGAATGTCCCCAAAGCTCCAATGGAAACAGGAAAAATAACTATCAGAACTGGAAATTAGATATAGGATCAAACCCAAAACAGGGCTGAAACTAGGGTAACCTGAGGTTTGGTATGAACGCTCAGAATGGGATGGAAAGTGGATCGAGTAGAGGTCCTACAAAGGTGATGAAAACCCCAAAAGATCTTGGGGAATGGATGAATGGATTGGGAGACCTAGGTGTTCTTGGTTTGGAGGTTTTGATTAGGAAACTAGAAGAGGAGGCCGTAGAAGAAGATCCAGCCAGCAGATGGGGACCAACTGCTGGTTGAATCTTTTTCCTAGGGTGGCCAGAAAAACCCCAAAAGGGTTAGCTGATCAGTTCCTTGGATGGGAAGTTATGGCACTCGATCTGAACTGCACCCTCTGGCTTCTTATGCTGATTTCGAACCTGTTGGAGACTGTTCTCCTCTGCTTCTTCAATCAGATGTGGCTGCTGGTTTTTAATCTGTTATAGAGCACTCTTAGATAACTCTCTCACAAATTAGACTAAGAAAAAGAGAAAGGAGATAGGATAGATGTGGGTGGGAGGGCTATCTCAGCCTGGGCCTCTCACCCACAGCTCTCTCAGCTGTTGAGGAATTCTTTCTCAGAATTTAGGTGCAAGTTGCTGCAAATATCATTCGGTAATTGAGCAGATGGAGGTTTAAACTCCTACTCAAAATATGACAAGACATAATAGACTCCTACTTAGCTTAGGACTTAAGCTACTAACTAATTAATGTCTTTGTCCTTAACAAGTAATTAAAGCACCAAACAGGACTTACCAAACATAAACATAAATAAAACTCCAACATGGAGTGGGACTCAAAGCAAACAATAAAGCAACTTCTGACTAGGAGAACCAAGCCCATCAGTAAGCTGGTTCGACCAATCCAGATCAGACCAAATCTGGGATGCTGCTGAGTGGCTGGTTCGACCCTTGGTCTGAACCCTTCTTTCTCCTTCTTCGATAGGTAATGCCAAATCAATATCCCAAAGGCAAGAGTGAGCTTGATGGATAGGTGACGCGGGGACTAGGATAATTAGGGGAACCCTGAGTTAGAGCTTGAACTCAGAATTAGGGTTGCATGAGGTTTTGGAAGGAGACTAAAAGATTCAGTTGTCTGAATTAAAAGTCAACCAAGTTTAGATCGTAATAAATATGTAGAAAATTGCAGAAAAGTACATAAGAGGAGAACAATTTAAAGCTATAATCACAGATTGGAGATCTTTTTGAGTGGGCTTGTGCAATTTAATAGTGAAAGGTGATGCTTTATTGGTTATTGGATGCATGATATCTTCTAATGGAGATCCTTGGAGATACATTCACTTCATACAAAAGGTGTGCTGTATTCATTCATTCATTCAGGAAAAACTCCTAGTGGAGGAGGAGATCTGATGTAGTATGGAGTATAGAATAGTTTAAAAATTGGGGATGAGCTTACAGTCTGGTAATGGACTACCTGGGCTAGGATAGGTTTCTATCTGTTGTTATTGGGTTTTTATTTTTTATTTTTTATTTTTTTATAATTTATCGTTTTAAAAATATTTGTTAGAATGGTTTCTTATACTTCTTTCCTTACTGTCTGATTTTTCCTTGGGTTTTACTGGTTATTTCCTGTCTTGGGCAGTACTGTTGGGCTGAGAAGAAAATCATGGAGATGCACCGTACCATTACAGATTGGCCCGAAACTTTGGGTGGTATTCGTACTTCGCTGGGAGACCCAAACCCTAGAGTCTTAGCTTATAAGGCCATCCTTGCTGTGAGATCTAGACCAGAAACAGTAGCTGGTTCTATAATTTACGCCTGGTCATATTCAGATAATTTTTATTATTTTCTTGTTTTTTCGTTCAATCTATTACTTGTGGTATTTGAGAGGCCGATTACTGAAGATTATTATCCTCCAAGTTTCACCTTGATTTAATCCATATTGAGTGACTAGGATTAATTGCAAGGAGGCTGGGTTTAGAAATTTGCCTTTTTTTTTAATTTACCAGGAAGTACATCAGCCGTGCATCTCTGGTAAACCAGTGTTTATATAATTTACTGATATTACAAACAGACCCCTTCCAGTTCAAGTTCTTTGCAGACTTTTCTTCTTGTGCAGAGATAATTACCTATCTGTACCAGGGACTATTCTATCTTTCCCTGAAGGTCCAGAACTGCTCTGAAATCGTTTGGGATGTGCCTATAGCGACCTAATTAGGATTTTGGAACCCTAGGCTGCCACCAAGATCTGCTGGCACTTGGTGGATGGGATTTTTCTTTTTATGATAAGTCAGAATTTTATTAATCAAAAGAAAGGCCTCACTTTATTCCAAAATGGCCCCAAAATTTGATATGGACAGATGAATGGCTTTCAGTTTAGGAAAAGGATTTTAGCTCTCCAAATTTCTGTTATATTCATATTTTTTTTTAGCAGATGAGCTTGCTAGATCAGGATTTGGGATCAGATTGAATTGTGCTGCTCTGTGGTGGAATCCCATTGAACTTGGATTCAGATATCAAATTATCTAGTATATAGAACTTAAAAATCTGTAAAATTCAGAAAAAAACATTTTGAATCGAAAAATCCAAAAACTCTGAAACCAGACCATAATAACCTAACATTGTGAATAAAGTCTAATGTAACATAGAGAATACATGACTGTTGAGTAGTTTGGACTTTGGACATTTGTTGCAGTCTGACATGTGTTGGTGACTTGGTATTGGCAGAACATGAAAAATAGAAATCTCCTTGCTAGATGTAATATCAATAACCTCATCACAATACAAGCCATTGGTGCCACACAACTAGTATCATCGAAAAAAAAAATCTTCTCTTTTTGCCCCCTATCATGTTGCAAATGGGATCATTCTCCACAATATCTGGCCCTTGATGCTTAAAGGTCCAAGGCCAAGAGATAAGTGCATCACACTTATGTTTGGTTGGGCTATACCTATCCAATTCCAATTAGGATAGGAATCGCTCCACAAGTTCCACGTGAGGCTGCAATAAGTAGATGCCTAAAGATTCTGCTTCAGCTGTGAACCTTGACCTCCATGTTCTGAGGGTCACCCAATCCTTGTCTGGAACTCTGGATGGGGATCAGGATTAGCTGATCCACTACACTCCGGACTGATTTGGACGAGAGTCACCACAAACGCACCTTGCAGTTGCCTTCACTCTGGTTGAGCTGTCTCACACTAAACTTGCTTTTCAGGGAATGGTTCCATCCGTGTTTTCTAAAAGTTTACTGGACACTGAGTTGAAAAGGAGCCTGGTTCTGGGTTTGACTGGTTTGACCGAAAAACCATGATTGAAACAACTGATTTGGATGAGAGTCACCACAAACCTACCTTGCAGTTGCCTTCACTCTGGTTGAGCTGTCTCACACCAAACTTGCTTTTCTGGGAATGATTCCATCCATAATTTCTTTAAAGGTTTACTGGACACTGAACTGAAAATGAGCCTGGTTCTGGGTTTGTTGGGTTCGGAGTCCACATCTTTCGCCATAGTCTCACTGTCTGGAGAGCCCTCTCAAAATTGCCTTCCTACCCAATCCTTCCTCATCTATTGCCATATGCATGTCTCCCCTACTATCTGTCTTTTGCTGGAATGGTCTAGAAGATACCAACCATCTTTTCTTCGAGTGCCCCTTCTCCTCCCATATCTGGAAGGTTGTCCTTGGAAATGCTGACATGCTCGGAGAAGACCCCTCCCTCTTCACAGAGAGAATGGATTTAGATCGACATGACTCTTCCTCAGTCTATTTTGATTACCCCTCCCCCTGCCCTGTAGGGATGTATTCCTCTTCCCCTGCCTTTTGGCATTATATATATCCTTCCCCGCCTTTTTTCCTTTGTGTTTAATTATATTATTCATCCAGAAAAAAGAAACAATAAATTAAAATAATTGAATTTTGAAAAGAATGAACTGATTAAAAAGGTCACCTTTAAACATATGACGTCCGTGAGGTGGTAGGATGTTCTTGCTTTAGATGGAGGTTTCTAGTTCGAATGTTCTCGGAGGCAACATCACATTTGATTACAAGGGAATCACCAAACTCGGTAACCGGTTTTCTGAAAGTGGACAGCAGAAACAGGTGGTTATCTGAAAGCTGGCTGGTTTGATTCTGGTTTGGGTAGATCTATGGCCAAACTGAACCAGGAAAACAAATGGTTGCAGTTCGATCCAGTTTGACTGCTGGTCTGTTCCAGTTTGAAAACTATGATTGCAGCACCCTTTTTCTCTTGGGAGAACGGATGAATACAAATATTATTCGAAAGGCTACAGCTATACAGTTATGGTGTAGGACAACAAGAGAATTTGGAAAGCATGCCTAAGAAACCACCAAAACAACTAGCTACATTGGGAAAGGCCCCAAGTAAGAGAACTCTGTCCACCCAAGCCTTCGCTAGAAGAAATATTCTTACTTGCTTAAAGGGATCTCGTTCTTCTTGTAGATGCATATACAGCCAAGCCAACCCCCCCCCCTCGGTAGGTACTGGAGATCAACCCTTTGATGAATGATACTGTATCTCACTCGAACTTTTAAATCTAACCATCTTTAATCCCTTAATAACTGCCTCCCATTTGGCTTTAATTGAGTCAGTAGAAAGGCGAAATAATATCATTGATTCTAATCACCTCTTAATTCTGGAAGTGCTCGAATGACTCTCTAAGAAGATCTATTCCTGTTTTAGTTATTAAAAAAAATGGTTTTGTTCGTATTTTTGTTTCAGATGTGTGATTCCTATATTCCTGTGTAAATATTTTAATTTGGTAAAAAACAAGTTCTTCGAGTGCAATTGACTTAGAATATTTTTGTTCTCACTTCACTCAACTAATCAGAGTAATATATGGAAATGTCTTATGTGGACAGAAATGGAAGAACAGATGGAACCCTGTACAGTGGAAGTGTCATTAGCCTCTAATGGCCAGAATGATGAAGTTGAGAAAAAGCAACCCTTTACTGTTCCGGAAGAAGTGTTGCTAGCCTCTAATGAGCAGAATGATAGACTTGAACGCATCAAGAGTGAGGACAACAAGGTGCTGCCAGATGAAGGGGGATTGCAGAATGGCTTTAGTTTGGAAACCTCAACAGGTATTAGCCAGGGTTCTTTGTCATCTGAAGAATAATTAATCTAATTCTGAGTTCTGAAACGGGACCTGCTGAGATGATTTGAGGACCCTACTATGAACAACATAAAATTTGTATGTTTTGCAGTGGTGTTCATCTCACAAAATTCAATTAGATATAGGTTTTAATGAAATATCAGTAACTTATCCATTCCAAAAAAGTTGCTTTAAAATGCATTTCTATTGCATTATCTCAAAGCAGATAGGTGGACAAAGAATGCATGGGTTTGGAGTGCTTTAACAGTTTGTGTTTATGAAATGTGTGAACTTTTCCTCGTAACTGCATGTTTCTCCAATCATGGTTACTGACAAAGCTGCCTCCACCCTTTTTTTGGTTATGTGAACCTTCATTCTGAGGTGACAAATTATAACAACTGGCTTGTCATATCTTTGTTGTCCATGGGTTTTTAATAAATAGGTTGTGGTGCATGTTGATGTGCACAGGAATGGAACAAGAGGTGGGGCCCTTTACAGTGCAACAGGAAACATTGTTAACCTCTGATGAAAAAAATGATAAAGTTGAGCAGGCCAGAAGTGAGGCTAACACGTTGATTCCAGATGAAGGAAGCCTGCAGAATGATTGTATTTCAGAAAGCGAGATAGGTAGCATAAGATATTAAGATTTCTTCTTGGTCTTAGCAGTTACTGAAGATATTTCTGCTATCAGCCTAGATGAATATATTGTTAGTGTAGGAACCTCATCAAGATATGCATTACCAGAAAAATAGCCTCTTTTTGAGTTGGTGTTTACTAGAATTGCTTTCAATAATTTCTTGTGGTTCTTTGTTATTTATGTTCAAAGAAACTAGATGACTTGATGTAAGGGTATTGAGAGATCAATAATCCCCAATGATGTTCCCCAAAGCTCCAATGAAACCAAGCACAATGACAAAGAAATATGAAAACCAGATTCGGACCAAACCCTAAAATAAGGCAGAACTAGGACAGCCTGTGGTTTGAGATGGGGCCTCAGAATGGGCCCAAACTTGGCTCGAGTAGAGGGGCTGGGGTGCTGATCAAAACCCCAAAAGATATTGGAAAACTGATGGCTGATTAGAGAGATCTGTACTTTCCTGATTTCATACCTTTAAATTAGGAAACTTGGAGAGAAACCTGTAGAGATGTACCAGACCTCAGATCGAGCCCCAATGCTGGTTGAGTCTCTCTCATAGGGTGACAAACAAAACCCCCAAAGTGTTTTCTGATCAGGCTTCAGACTTGGGAGATATGACCACTCGATGGAGCTTCAAAGCCCTCCTTGCTGAAATCGAGCCTGTCTTGGACTGTTTCATCACTGCTTCTTCAATCAGATTGGTTGCCGATCTTCAAACAAGTGTTCGAATACTCTCAGGTCATTCTCACACAAAATAGAATAGAGAAGAAGAGGATAAGATGGGATGGGTTTGGGATGGATATCTCAACTTGGGCCTCTCACCCACTACTATCTCTGCTGATGAAGAGTTCTCTCAGAATTTTATGAGCAATAAGCTGCAAATTTCATTTGTAAAGTTGTCACTTAAAGTTGCAGCAATGCCTCTTTTATAGAGGTTTATGACTCCAACATAAAATAGGAAACCTACTTAACTTAGGACAACGCTTAATAAAGAAACCTACTTAGCTTAGGACTTCAGCAACTAAATAATTAATGACTTTGTCCATCAAAACGACTTAGAAACATTGTCTAACTCAGCATAAGACTTTCCAAAAAAAGAACCTAAGACTCCAACATGGAGCAGGACCAAATAAAACAAAAAATGCATACTAAAACTTGGAATCGCAGGTGAGAACTAAGTCCATCAATAGGCTGGTTCGATTGGGCCTTCTTTCTTCTTCTGTAGTATAGACCAGCATGTCTATCTACATCATGACTGTGTAGGTATGTCTTATGTTCTTACTAAACATTGTTTACTTATATTATAAATAATTTTGATGTGTCACAGGAATTAAACCAGAAATTGAATGCTCTACAGTGCAGCACGAAGTCTTCTTATTCTGTGATGACCAGAATGATAAGGCTAAGCAGTTTGGGAATGAGGTTGACACATTAGTGACTAATGGAGGCCTCGAAGTTGATTTCACTCAAGAAGGCAAGACAGGTAGAGGCACAGTTGATTATTCATGTCCTGAAATTTCTGAAGCTACTTCTGAAAACAGATCCAGTGGCAATATTATTGTGAGAATCTCATCAATCATGGATGCTGAATTTCTTTCAAAGTGCTTCTATTCAATAAAATTAGCAAGTTTCTATGCCATTCTATACCCTGTGGTAGGGGTGTCAATCGGTCAGGCCTAATCAGGCTTACCCACTTTAGGAGCTTGCACTGTGACTGGCCCGTTGTTAAGTAATCGGTCCTCATGTGCTAAGCATGGTCCCTATTTAGTCTCTACCAATAACCGGGCTAAACGGGAGTTAAATGAGCTTGTAAAATAAGAGAGAGAGAGTCTTGCTATTTGTGCAAGGGAGTCCCAAGTGTTAGATTGGGGCTGCCCATTCTTTATATAGAGCTCAAATTAGCTATTATAAGTCCTACGAGGAATATGAACCCAAAACATAATCGAAAACTAAAATAGGGTTACGAGCGTCTAATGTAGACATCAGTCCTAGTTGAACTAGGACAATTCCAGTTGTACTAGGAAAACACCAAGGGAGGAGCCTGCGGAACTAGGACTAGGACAATTCCAGTTGTACTAGGAATACACCAAGGGAGGAGAACACACCCCTTAAGATGGAGCATAGATGTTAATCATGCCCAACTTGTTACAAATATAGTCCACCTCTGCCACTCCCCAAAGACTTGGTGAAAACATTGGCAAGTTGTTCTCCTTCCTTAACATGACTCGTAGAAATAACTCGTTGCAGCTTCTCTTGAATAAAGTGTCAATCAAGCTCAATATGTTTTGTCCTCTCGTGGAACGCTAGATTAGACGTAATAGGGATCGCAGCTTGGTGATCACACCAACTACATAGACGAAGTGAATTCAAACCCAAGTTCTATCAACAACTGCTTTACTCACATCAACTCACAGGTGATATGAGTCATGGCACGATACCCAGACTTGCTAGACTTAGCCACAACTGCCTGCATCTTGCTCTTCCAAGACACAAGATTACCTCTAATAAACATACAATACCCAGTAGTTGATCGCCTATCAATAGGAGATCCAGCCTAATCAACATCATTGAAACACTCAATGCAACCATGTTCGTGATCAATGTAAAGCAGACCGCGACGTGGAGCCTTCTTGAGGTATCATAGAATTCGAATAACATCCCAATGAGATGTTCGTGGAGACGAAAGAAACCGACACAACATTGACAGGAAAGACAATATTAGGCCTAGTCACTTTCAAATAATTAAGCTTTCCCACCAATCTTCGATACTTCTCAGGATCATCTAACAGGTCACCACTTTCAACCGTAAACTTCACATTTGGATTGATAGGAGTATCCGAAGGCTTGGACCCTAACATTCCAGTCTCTGTTAGAAAACTAGAACATATTTCATCTGAGAGAGGGGAATACCTTTTTTTGATTGAGCAACCTCAATACCCAAGAAATACTTCAACCGTCCTAGATCCTTAGTCTGAAACTTTTGTTGTAGATGTGTTTTCAGACTTTGGATCCCTTCAATATCGTCTCTAGTGATGACAATAGAATCAACATAAACAACAAAAAATATCCTTCCTGTGCCAGACTTCCGATAGAGCACTGAATGATCACTGTCACACCTTGATGACCAAACTCACGAACCACATCAGTGAACATGCCAAACCATGCTTGAGGAGACTGCTTCAAACCATACAATGATTTCTTTAGTTTGCACACCATACCAGATTCCCCATGAGCGACAAACCCTGATGGTTGCTCCATATATCCTCTTTATGTAAATCACCATTAAGAAAAAAACATTCTTCACATCGAGTTAATATAACGGCAAATGAGAAGATGCAACAAGAGATTAGAATACGAATAGAAGCCAACTTGGCCACATAAGAAAACCTATCCAGATAATCAACCCCATACGCCTGTGTATAGCCATTGGCCACTAACCGAGCCTTCAGTCAAGCAAGAGAACCATCGGGGTTTACTTTAACAGCATAGGCCCACTGACAACCAATAGCGGACTTCTTACCCAGAGGTAGTGGTATGAGATCCCAAGTATGATTTGTATCCAAATCTAGTAACTCTTCTGTAGCTGTCCTCCAACCAAGACTAGACAATTTCTCTGCTATAAACTTAGGAACATGATGACAATATAAAGTGGAAAGATAAGTATGAAAAGAGGAAGACAGACCAGAATAAGAAATAAAATTGGAAATTGGATATTGGGTACAACTCCGAACACCCTTACACTATGCAATGGGAATATCAGAAATGGAAATACCTAGATCAGGGACCATAGACGAAGATGATGAGGTAGGAACCGTAGAGACAGGGGGCGTGGAATCTGTACAAGGACGACGAGTGTAGACGATCGTACCGACTGGCGATTGGTGGTGGAGTTGCAGTAACTTGTGGAGAATAATTTTGACTAACATATAGGGGAAGATCATCATCTGTGTCAGACATAACAACAAACTCATCGGGATAAGAAATAGACTCAAAGGAGGATACATCAGCAGTAACAAAATATTTTTGAAGTGTAGGGCAATAAAAACGATAACATTTTTGAGTACGTGAGTAACCCAGAAAGATACACTTAAGAGCATGTAGATCCAACTTTGACAAACTGAGCTGATGATCACAAATAAAGCAAACATAACCAATAATACGAGGAGGAAGAATAAGTAAAGGGTCGGAAGGAAATAGCAGATAATGGGGAATGACACCTTGTAATAGTGATAAAGGCATCCGATTTAGAAGATAGCAAGCAGTTAAGAGTGATCTAATCAAAACAGTTTGGACACTTTCATCTCAAACAAAAGAGGTCGAGCAACCTCCATTTAATGCCTATTTTACCGCTTAACAACACCATTTTGTTGGGGTGTGGCTGAGCAGGAAGATTGGTGTATCATACCACATCTAGCCATAAACTTAGAGAAAGGACCAGAAAATTATTCACTAGAATTATATCTTCGTAAAACCTTGATAGTGACATTAAACTGATTCTGAATTTCAGCAACAAAGCACAAAAAATAGAAAGTAACTCTGAACGATGCTTCATTAAATAAATCTAGGTAACTCTAGAATAGTCATCAGCCAAAGTAAAAAAATACCAAAATCCTAATTTGGAAGTAATTGGATAAGGACTCCATACATCCGAATGAACTAAAGAAAAAAGGTAAAAGGTGTGCATACCGTTTATTGTCTTCAAATAGATAAAGCCCCCCAACTCTACGACCTCTACCAATCGTTTTCTTTGTCATAAGATTCTGAAAAACACATGAATCAGGAGAAAAAATTATGGAACAATTATAAGCTTGAGTAAACTTACTAACAGATAAAAGGTTAATCAGAAAATTGGGTAACAAAAGAACAAATGATAATGACAAGGAAGAGTTAAGGCTAATATTTTTAGTGCCTTTGACTTTGACAATAGATCCATTAGCCAATGTGACAGTAGCAGAAGACTTTTAAAAGGAGGAAAATATTCTTGAATACCAGACATATAATTTGATGTGCTTGAATCAATTATCTAGGGTGAAGATGAAGAAAAACATGCTACGGCATTACCTGTCTAGACAAAAGTAGCAATGGAATGTTGAGGAGGTAGAGACTGAAATTGAGTATATTATGCAAATTCTTCTTTTGTCATCTTGACTATTTTTCCTTCAGATTGTCCAAGCTGAGAAAACTCAGTAACTACTTTGAATTAGCCAACTGTTTTTGAGGAGGTTTGCCTTGAATTTTCCAACAAAAGCGTTGGTGGTTTACCACAATGGTGGTATGTTCGTGCTGCCCCTGAACCATCTAAAGCGTTGGAAGTACTAGAAGCTTGACCCTTATTAGTTCCACTGCCAGTATTATGAATCCCACATCGATTATTATTCTGAAACACGAGTGGAGCTCTCCGCTGCTGTAGGTGCAGGATCATGAGAATTCTCTTAAGCTACTCGTAAGACTTGAGAAAAGGTATATGCAAGAGTGGCCACTTTATCACCTCCAAGAATCTGAGACCGGACAACATCATACTCTGGTCCAAGTCCACCTAAGAAACCCATAACTTCGAGCCGTTCCCGCTTGTTCTGCATCTTCTTAACTTCACTATTAATAGGAAGTAGAGAATTCAACTCCTCTTACATCCTCTTGAAATCAGCAAAGTATTGAGTCAGAGTTCGACCCTTTCGATCAACCCTATAAAAAATCCTGAGATAGCTCATAAATATAGGAAATGTTGTTCTGTCCAGAAAACAGAATGTTCAAATAATCCCACAACTCCTTTATAGTATCAATGTGAGTAACCATGTCAACGATAGAGTTATCCATTGAGTTCAATAGCTGGCCGAAAATACGTGCACATGTAGCATCCTAAGCAGGTTTCCCCTTTGTAAGATGATCTTGTTGTTCATGGCCAGTTATGTACCATTTTCTTCCATTGTTGAAAATTGGAAGCTCCTACAAGTTTCTTCTCTTTAATTCTATGAGAGAATGATGATATCACATCAGTAAGAACACTTTTTGGCTCAGTGCCAGCCATTAAAGCAAAAGAGAATTACTAGAGAACAGAGAATTAGAAAAAAAATCACACAATCGATTGATCTTATGTAATTGACCGATCCTAATAGAAGAACAGCTGAATTGTCGACAAAAATTCACAAAATCACCAAATTAGGAAGAATTAGCTCAAATCGCAGTCTTATGTTAGGCCAATCCAAGGTTACCTGCGGTTTGTGCTGTAGGGCTCTGATGGAACTAAAAAATGAATCGAGTGCTGCTGGGTAGTTGGGGAAGAAAACTTCTGAGCTCCAAATAGAAGGATATAACCAAATCGATTTTGGCAGAGTGCCAAAACCTTGATAACTTTGATCGATTTTTCCACCTCTTGAATACTTCAATCTTCAATCCAGAAAACCAAACCAACAACCATTAAAAATTACTTAGAGCTAAGCCTTCACACCATATGGTTGATTACAATTTAATCAATCCTTCATTAAAAAATCCAGCAAACTAGGGAATGAAACCACCCCCTCTAAAAATCGTGGAGCTTAGGGAGAACCAGGAACAACATGTGATGGAGAGGGGTTGTTACTGATGGGAGAAGAAAGAGCTTTGATCGATTTTTGTATGAGGATCAAGACTCTAATACCATGTGAAATGAGAGAGAGAGAGAGAGTCCTGCGATTTGTGCAAGGGAGAATATAGAGCTCATATCATCTATTCCGAGTCCTATTTCAAGTAAGATATAAGTCCTATTAGGAATAAGAATCCAAAACATAATAGAAAACTAACATAGGCTTACTAGCTTCTAATTTAGACATTAGTCCGAGCTAGGACAATCCTAGTTGTACTAGGAAACAAGGGTTAAGATCTTGCTCTCGCCTCCCATCTCTCTAATCCAAAAAAAAAAGATCTCGCCGAGATCATATATTTTTTCCCGGTCGACTCGGTGGTTGGTCTCTGTGGCTATATGGTCTTTGTAGCACCATAAAGTTGGTATTTATCCTATTTTAGGTCTTCTAAACACAATGGAAACATCAGTTTTTTAAAAATCAAACCTAAAATTGTACTTTGACTTCAAACCCTATGCAAGTAGTTTCCGACTCTTCGGAACTTAGGCTAGTATGCTCTATTCCACAATCCACAATCCACAATCCACAATCCACAATCCACAATCCATAATTCACAATCAACACATGATGCAACATAATCATAAGAATTTAAAAGACATCATATATAAGAAAAGTAATGCCAAATGTGGATGAGGAGGTAATATTCTCTACTCTTTAAGCTTCACTGAGTGTAGGAATGGAGATCCTCAAGCAAAAGCACCAAAATCCTTGCTCTTTAGTGTTTTTTCTTCAAAAAAAGTAGAGAGGCGAGATCTTGGTTGAGTTTTTGTACAATTTGTATCTCGCCATGCATCTCATCTTGCCTTTTTGAAAAACAAGATATTAACGAGATCTCGCTAAGATCTTGAACCATGCTAGGAAAACACCAAGGGAGGAGTCCTTTTCATGATGGACTTTTAATAGTGCTAATGGCACATTTATCTTTAAATGGGTTATAAAGGCTTTAGACTTGTCGGGCTTAGTAAACGGGTTCTAAACGAGCTCTAAGTGGGCTATAAATGGGCTTTAAACATGTCGGGCTATTAATTGGTGGGTCCCAATCGGGTAGCACCCTTGTATCAAGAACGGCCAATTAAAATCGGGCCCTTTGCTAGAGCCTGACAGGTTTATTATTTGGGCCAAGCTAGTTTAGACTTTTAATGGTCAGGCCTATGGGTGGGTTTGGAATTGGCACCCGTACCCTGTGGTCAGAGTTTTAAGTATTGGTACATATCGTACCGTATTGGCCGATACATATTGGTATTAGCCCTTATCGATATGATAATACCGATACAGAACATGGAAAATTAAATCCTTTTGTATCGATATGTATTGTATGATACGTACACGATACATACCGATACACACTGGTACACACCAAATCGTACCTATGCATATTGATACATACCGAAACATACTTTTGGAGAGGTGCGTTTGTTCCTTCTTTGCTACTAGCCATTTTTCTTTCCAACAAAAGTGAATCAAGTTGGGATCATAGTTGTCAAGGTGGTTTGGCCTTATTACATTGCGTTTTGCCTTATATTTGGGAACATATTTATTCCAAATATTATTTAAGTAAATGTTTTTATATTTGTTATTTCATTTACTTAAGACATTATTCATAAATAAACAAATACCCCTTATTTGAATCCAATAAAAATATTTTAAAAATAAAATTCCAAAAGGATAAAAAAGTCAACCCCCAGTCTAAGAACAAAAACTTGATTTTTGGTTGCAGGGGCGATTTTCAACTTTCAAATGTTGGGGTTCCCCCAATTTTGAAAATTTTATAAATCTTATTATGGTAAAACATTGCTAAAAACCAAAAGTCGGGTAAAATAATCTTTTGTTTTGATGCCCATTAAATTATTTTCTTTTAGACAATTATAACAATATTTTCGCACTTTAAAACAAGTTTGACCGGAACATAACTTTTGTCATTACAACTCAGATTTAAGTAATCTTAGAATTGTTGGAAAGCTGATTTTGTGTTATACCTAATACGTGTAAAAATAAAATCCTATGGTCAGTCAAACTTATTATAGATTAAGAGCATTTCTCTAAATGTTGATTTTTGATGACTTAATGTGACTTGTTGATTTTTGATGATTTGATGTGGCTTAATGTTTTTTATTTTTTTTATTTTTATTTTTTATTTTTAATGATACAAGGTATATGTAGAAAAGAGGGAAAATAAAAAAATAACACTTAAGTTGCCTTGGTTCGCCTTAGCGCCATGCCTACTATGGTTGGGATTCCATATATTAGCCATAAACAACTATTAAACAAGGATTCAATAAAGTTTTAAGCAAGGATTCAAAGCCTCAAGGCCCTTAATTCAATTTTTTTTGAAGAACACATACTTTTTTGAACAATTTGAATTGAGCATACTTGTCTCTCAGTATGATACTCCATTTTAGGTTTATGCATAATACATGTTTGTTTTTTTTTTGTTTTTTTTTGTTTTTAATGCAAAAGTGTATAAAATAGTGTTTCCTATTCATTTATGTGCGTATCTCCGATACGATGTAATACCCTCCGATACATGTCTTAATTTTAGCGGATCAATACGAAAAGCAATACCGATACTTTAATCTTTGCCTGTGGTACTAGTTTTAGGTTCCTAATATTCTCTAGATTGACTTATCTCTGATGTGATTGCATTAGACATTAATCTCATATGGATGCTTATGTATAAGTTTAGAAGGTCCCCAAGGGGCAGTTGGTAGTCCAATGGTTTGAAATTGACCTTCGGGTGGTTATATTATACATTTGGTCTTTTAGTTTTTTGGGTTTCATTGTAATGTGCCTAATTTATAAGATGGTAAAGTGGGGATAGAGTTTGTACATGCGGTATTAGTAATTAAACGTTTGGGTTTGATTAGGATACTTAATAGTTAGATAGTTTTGTTTTGGGCTTATTTACTTTATTGAGTGTGAGTGTGATTGGATTTTTTTATGAGTCAATTTAGGCCTTTTAGGTATATATATATATATATATATACACACACACACAGACTTTACTGAGTATGGGTTTTCTTTTTGAGAGTTTTAGTGCTGTTTAGTAGTGCCTAGGGTATTGGTGTCCCAAACCTGATTTCTCCTATCTTCTTCCTCCTAAGAAAATCGATATATTCCCTTTTCCCTCCCTTCTCATTGATCTGATTTTCCCCCAAACAACGCAGTTGCTTACTTGCTTCCTTTATCTCAGATCTGATCATAGTCGTAGATTATATCGTTGGGCCTACTTGCATCTGAGATCCATAATGTGGATTTTTAGATTGCATTAATTGGTGTCAAAGCGAAACCTGGTTGTTAATACCATGGATCCTACCCACTTGTTTGCTATCCACCATCAACTACAACTCGTGTAAGAGAACTTACGAACTGTTGAAGTGAATATGAAGAACCTCGGTGACAATATGAAGAATTTAAGAATCAATTTCTGTTCACATCCGATTGTATGAGATCTTCATTTAATAAATTGATTTCAGTCGTTAAATAATGGGTGGAATAACAAGACAACAAACCACCCATAATGGAAGATGTAGAGGTTCTAATTATTATTGAAGAATCACTCGTGGAGGAGCATAAACTGACTGATCTTTTGATTGGCTAGTTGAATTTGTGCTTCTGCATTGCGACTTCAATATCAGATTCCTCATCGATGATTTCTTAACGTTGGATTGTGGTTTGATCATTGGTTTCATTGGGTCAAGCAGAGTGGTGGTTGGTAGTGCGTCGAAATATACTCCCATTCTACAGAACTTAAGGACTATTTTTTTTTAAAATTAAAGGGGAATTAATGCAGTTGCATTAGACTGTAATCCCATGGATTCCTATGTGCAAGTGTAGAAGGCTTCCAAGGAGCAGTTGGTAGTCCAATGGGTTGAAATTGACCTTTGGGTTGTTCTGTTATATGTTGGGCCTTTTATTTTATTTTTAGGTCCAAATTTATAAGCCCATAAAATAAAGTGGGGATGAAGTTAGTATGTGGGATGAGTAATTAAGTATTTGAGTTAGATTAGGATACTGAATAGCTAGATAGAGTTCTGTTTTGAGTTTATAACTTTATGGAGAATGTGAATTTGATTATGAGTTCTTTTATGAGTGAATTTAGGAATTTTGAAGGTCTTTATAAATGTATTATACCTCCATCAATCAGAGATGATTTGAGTAAAGAAAATGAGTTTTTTTTTTTTTAAGAGTTCTAGTGCTATTGAGCAGTGCATACGAAATTGGTATTCCAGACATGATTTCTTCTCTTCTCTTCTTCCTTCCAAAAATATCAATATCATCTCTTTTCTCTCCCCTTGTATTGATCTGATTTCTTCCCCTAACAACGCAATTGCTTCCTTTATCTCAGATCTGATCACAGATTAGATCATTGGTCTTGTTTGCATATTAGATCCAAAATCGAATGTTTATATTGCATTTATTGGCTTTAAAGCTAAACCTGGCCTTTAATACCATGGATTCTATCCTCATGTTTATCATCCACCATCAGCTTCAACTCGTCGTGTAAAAGAACTTACGAACGGTTGAAGCAAATATCGAAGAAACTTGGTGATTTAGATGCTGATGCTGATCCCATGTATGGCATACATAATAGGAAGAAGAAAGGCCAAGACTGACATTAGTGTCAATTGAGCCAGCCTAAAACTGTCCCAATTTTGTTCAATTCTGGTTCAATTTTCAGCCTTTGAACCAGCCTTGTAGTCTCAGTTTCTCTACATTTTTGTCTTCACATGAAGCCTTCTAGAAGCCCCAACAACTAGCAATCGATTGGAGCAACAGCAGCCTTCTAGAAGCCTCTATAATTCTCTACGGATTTCCCCTGTAGCTGTACTCTTTTAAGTCAAACACAAAGTTGAAGCTTGGGTTTTGGTTTTCTAGAAGGGTCTAGTCTCTTCTTTATTCTTTTCTTAGTGAACAGGCTTTTCAATCTTAGAAGTCTTTGTTACTTACTTAGGAGTTTCTATTTCCAGTTGTTTCCTAATTTAGAACTTTCTAATTGAGTCCAACCCTCAAGTATAAATAGAGACCATTGTAATTACTGAAACACCTATTTATTAATGAAATTTGTGAAATTTGCCAGCAATGTTTGCTTCATTTCTGAGAAAGAATTCCCTTTTCAATAGCTGAGATATCTGTGGGTGAGAGACCAAGGGCTGAGACAGCCAAACCCACCCACAGTTATCCCATGATTCTCTATCTTCCCCCTTTCTTCTTTTCTTTGTTTGCTGATTGTGAGACAGTGAATGATAAAATAGGACCTGCTGAATCTTTGTTGAAGCCTTGAAGACCAGCTGCAGCCAGCTGCAGCCAGAATTTGAAGAACTGCTCAGAAAATCCAATTGTCATAGAAAGTGTCAAGGTTTTGGAGTTGGATCGACTTCCTCAGATCTCCCCAACCTGCAGTCAACTTCAGAAGCCCTTTTGAGGGATCATTGAGGACGGCAAAGGGGTTCTTTGACCCAAGTGTCAAGGGCATCTAAGGCCTGGTTTTGGTGCCGTGGAAGTTATCCCAATCGGCTACATAAAACCCTAATTTCTTCCTAGGGTTATATCTTCACTGCCTGCAGCCATTTGAAACCCTTGTTTTGGGGTTTTGTGGAACCCTATTGGAGCTACACTCAACCAGCATACTAGGCTGCTCTGAGCCTAGGTTTGCGAGTACCTAAATCTCTTTATTCAGACCTAATTTTCAGATTTGAATAATTACATCTACTGTTAAGAACCTGAAGTTAATTTCTAAATTTGGTTTGGTTTGAAGTTTTTGGACTATTTGGGACTCTTTGCCTTGGTAGATAGTCTTAAATTATTCGGAGACACCGTAAAGAATTTAAGATTGCTGATTACATCCAATCGTATGGGATCTTTGTTTAATAAATTGATCTTAGTCGTTAAACACTGGGTGGAAAAACAAGACGATGAACCACCGACGATGGAGGATGTATTGGCTCTAGTATCACTGTGTTATCATGTGATTTTAGCTCTCATGACCTCTGAAACTTCTCTAGTCTTGGTTAGTCATGAATCTTAAATATTTAGAGGCAAGGGATTAAAAGTGCTCATGTGAATTTCCATTATCCCTAATGATGTTTAGTTATCATGACTAAATCTTTCTGCACTGATAGGAATTGAGCACCAGGTAGAGTCCTCTGGAGTGGAACAGGAAATATTATTGCAGACCGATGAGCACAATGATAAAGATGAGCTGGTTGGAAGTGCTGACAATACTGTGATACCAGATGAAGGAAGCTGGCCGAATGATTACACTCTGGAAAGCTGGACAGGTATACATCTCCAATGATAACTGAGGATCAAAGCATATCTGACAAATTATAATATGGATCATCCCGAATTAGGAAGTTCTGCCCGTTTCTCCAATGGTTCTGTTTCCTCTAACAATTCTTCTACCTAACCTGATGATATTTGTTTTTGGCAACTTCTTTAGGTGAATTCTTCTCCAATGGTATTAATTCTTTTAACAGTTGTCCTAGTTAAGAAGATTGGAGTTTGAACCATGTCTGATGGCATTTGGTACCTGCCAACTCTAATCCAAGCTCATCTACAGTGCTAGCTGGGTCAACCAATCGAACAAATAGGAAAACATTGGTCTGGGTGATGCGGATCTGGGCTCCAAAAGCTGGATCGGATCGCTTATGGGTCCACAAAAGAACAAATAATTCAACTTAAGCAAACCAGTGGCAATATTTTAATTTCTGGTACAATTTAAAAACCCCTTTAGAGTGAAATAATAGACTAAGGACTTGACAGGAATTAAACCCAAAGAGAAAGAGCAGTTCTGGAAAATAGAATTGATAATGGGGTTAAACTGAAATAAAAATTCCAGAAAGTGAGGTTTTTTTGGGGAATATCAGAAAATGAGGTTGAAAGTGTAAATAGGATGAAATATCATCTTCAACCTTATGTAGCTTTAGAGGACAACATGATAGAAACCCAGTGGCAGCCTCTTGCTGGTTTCGATTGGCAGAACTCACTCAACTGGAATCCAATCAAACCGAAACTTTGGGAGAGAGATTGAAGGTCAGGTTACTTTTGGTTCCAACCAATATCAGATCAGAAGGGGATGCAACAGCCTCGGGGAGAATCCTGCGATCTGTACCTGGCGGAAAACTCAGATCTGATTTCTGGTTTTTGATCTGCTGTCCTCTGACTTATAGGAGCTTGGGATGGAGCTAAGGGTTTAGATCGCCCCAGGTAGTAGAGTTTATACTCCAAGTTTCAGACTGGAAGCTGCAGAATCGAGGGAGCTCAAACCACCTTCACTGGCTGCAGGTACTGCCTGGAACAGAACCAGAGAAAGAGAATAGGGAACAAAAAAGAAAGAGAGGAAAAGGGAAAGAAGAGAAGAAGTTCAGGGAAGTAAGAGATATGCACTAACGGCCATGGTTTCAAAACCAAAAAAATTATTCAATCAATTTTCTTCTTCAAAATTCTGTTGACATTGGACTGCATAATCATATATAAAGACTCAAAAAAAGACCGACCTTCCTAATCTGAAATAGAATTAAACTTGCATCTAAATCTAAAAAAGAAATAAAATCTCACTCAAATAAGAATACTACCAAACTAAGTTCTAGCTCTAAAAAGGAAAGAAGAAGGAATCAAATCAAAAGATATTTTAAGCACAACGCCCAACTGCATCACTGGTCTTGCCCCCATGAAGTCTCTGTTTGTTTTTACTCATCCTGGGGTCCAGATTTGAAGGAAGTTGTGTTCTCTGTGTGTGTGTGTGTTTTTTTTTTACCTGTTAAGGAAAGTGGTGGGGGTTGGGGGTGGGGAAGGGGGCTGCAAGTATCTTAACAGGCTAGAGCTGCTTGCCTTTTGGACCCTGTATTGGGCTCCCAAAGCTTGGCCAGCATTTCAGAGTAATACTTCTGTCTTTGAAATTCCTGACATGGCCAGGGTTTTGTGCTTGAAACCCTGTTGTGTCATTTAATCAAGAGCTTTATTTGCCATTTTTCTTCTGCATTCATGGTTTCCATAAATCTATTCCTATCCTAGGTATATTAGCAGGTAAACTCTTTCTGTTGGAATCCTTCCAAAGAATGTTGGCTTAGAAGAGTAGTCCTAAGTTGCATATAATGGTAATATCTATGGAGTCAAAGCATGTGCCTCCACGAGCTAGTCAGGATATCTGTTATATTTCTCACGGTTGAATTCTAGAACAGTGGCTTTGCTGCCAAAAATATTTCGGGGAGTTGGCTGAGTAGAATTCTTCTGCAAGAAGGCTACTTTTGCTTCTTCTGTTGAAGGGAAAGGGAGAGGGAAAATCAATCCTGTAGGGGCCGATCTTCCCCCCCTCTCTCTCTCTCTGGACCAATAACATGTTTACGCTTGATGGATTTTTGACCATCAGATTAATCCAATCCTGTAAAGAATTGTTCATGGAAGTACCATCAAATTTCTTTGGAGTGTGGACCATAGTTTTTTAAAACCCGACTGGACTGGATCATCAAACTGGTAAGAACTGAACCACCATCTTTTCGGTTCATTGTGGATATAGACATTGCACCTTTGTCTATTGACTCTTTTTTTTTTAAAATTGATTTTCATTATTTTTTTCTCTTTCTTTAAAACTGTTTTTCTCAAAATTCATTAAAACTGAATCGGGCCCCTTTTTTGTTTGATGCCTGTTCTAATTAAATCTGTGGTCTGGGTCATATTTCCTACTTCCTATTACTGGTAAGTTTTATTGAAAACAAGAATGCATCATTTGAAGGGTACATGAGAAATTCTAGTCAAATTATGGTTAAGATACTGGGCATATGATTGTGATTGATTTTGTTTTTGGCTAACCATGAATCTAGCAGACCTATTCAAGCTGGAAGTTGATGCCACATTGATTGCCAATAATTTAGTTCAATCAAGGGAGCTGAGAGATAGAGGGGGATCTTAGAGGATGGGATTTAACTATGGTTGATGGAGTTTAAATCATCTCTCTCTCTCTCTCTCTCTCTCTCCCCCTCCCCCCTTGTGATTAAATGACTCTAGACAAACCAATTCCTGGTCTTGAGAAAGGAAAAAGGGGAATTATTTGAACCCCTAGCTATACTGACATCTGTATCCTGTCCAACCTCAGACTTGCAGACTTGCGGTTCATACTCTCAAACTGACCTTAGGGATGAAAACCTGAACTATACAACCCCTACATCACTCTCTCTCTCTCTCCCTTGCTGGGCTTATGGCTTCCTTTCGTGGCTTTGTGTAGTGTACTGAGGCCCTTCTTTTTTCCTTCGTTTTTTGAGGTTTCTCTGATCTTCATATTATAATTCTTTTGTTTATATTGATTTATATGTATGTGGGACACTGATTTAGTTCTAAATGCTCTTATCCCAGTTACAACCTGTTCTTTACCCAAGTTGTCTCTCCCTAATTAGAAGCTCTTCCGTTCTGTGAAATTTTGAGTAATTATGTTCTCTCTACTGGCTACTGTTACTAATATCTTCGATGTCTGGAAGCATTGCTTCTTGTGTGTACTGATTATTTTTTATTTGTTGTTCTTCCTTCCCTTCTTTGTTTGTAGAAGGAAAGGATAACCAAGCCCCACCCAGTACTGATCGCCTTAGAACTATATGGACGCCGGCAATGAACCGGTATTTTATTGACATTATGCTAGAACAAGTGCGTAAAGGTTATAAGATTCGCAATACATTTCAGAAAAAATCATGGGACGATATGGTTGCTTCATTCAATAGAAAATTTGTTGGGTTACAAGTGGATAAGGAGATCCTACGAAACCGATCGAAAAAGTTGAGGCTACAACATAATGCTGTGAAAACTCTTCTTGACCATAACGGGTTTCACTGGGATGAGAGACGAAAAATGGTCACTGCAGATGATCATGTCTGGAATGAGTATCTCAAGGTGCCTTTCTTGTTCATTCAGTTCTAATAGTTTTTATAATGCTTTTGTTAGATCCTGTGGCTAAGATATGATACTTTTAGGCACACCCTGAAGCACAATCATACAGAAGAAAATCATTCCCAAATTATAGTGATTTGTGTGCAATCTTTGGGAGCGAAACTGCTGATGGTAGATGTGAGGGTTCAGGGCAGGATGTAAAGACTGCTTACAACACCCCAGTTATGAAAACAGCTGTAGCAACCAAAAGTCTGCATTCGCCGGCTATCTCCTTTGGCCACAAGGATCAATCCGTGGTGAGGTATAGGAAAAAATTCAAAGCTATAATGTCATCTTTCTTTGTCGAAAACTTGTAATTCAAGTGAATTAGGCTAGTGTGGCTCCTGTATTTATGTTTCCATTACATGGTAATAGTTGCAATTGTTTTAGGTTGTTTCAAGTTGTTGAGGGAATGGATACTCAATTTCCCAGTAGTAGTGAGCGTTCAAGGACCAATTGGACTCCAACAATGGATCGTTATTTCGTTGACATAATGATAGAGCAAGTTCACAGAGGCTACAAGAATGGCAATATATTTCGTAAAAAAGCATGGGAAGATATGGTTGCATTGTTCAATTCCAAATTTGGATTCCAGTTGGACAAGGAGGTATTGAGGAATCGCCACAAAAAGTTGAGGTTGCAATACAATGCTATCAAAACGCTTCTTGACCATGGTGGGTTTTGCTGGGATGAAACAAGACAAATGGTGACAGCTGAAGATCAAGTCTGGGATGATTATCTTAAGGTGTCTTTTCTTATTTATGCATTTTCTGCGACTTTTCATGTACTTATATGCTGTGCATTGTTCAATTGCCATTGGCTTACTGTATGATTCGTAGGTTCATCCTGAAGCACGATCATATAGAACCAAGACTCTCCTAAACTATAAAGACCTGTGCATCATCTATGGAAATGAAACTGCCAATGGAACAGTCAACTGCTTGGTGCATGATGTGAACCTTGACAGCAGTCCGGCAGTGAAGATAGCTGGGGCACCGGGAGGGTCACAATCTGCAGCTGTGTCTGCTGCTGCCCATGGAGATCCAGGTGTGGTAAGGTGATGCCAAATTGAAAAGATACCATTCTGTCTTGGTCTCTTTCTTTATTCTTCTTCTTCTTTTTTTTTTTTTTTTTTTTTTTTTTTTTTTTTTTTGTGGTTGATTACTTGATACATATCTGTTAGCGTGGCATTTGCATGGTGTAGATTTGGGCATGTGTGTTCCAATTATGTCATGTTTTTTTGTATTGATAGGTCTTCTCAGTTTGAAGGAATGGATGACCAAGATCCTCCTACTAATGATCGTATGAAGACTAAATGGACACCACCAATGGACAGATATTTCATCGAGTTGATGATGGATCAAGTCAATAGAGGATATAAGGTTGGTAATGCATTTAGGAAAGAAGCATGGGCACAAATACTTTCATTGTTCAATGCAAGATTTGGGTTGGAGTTGGATAAGGAGTCTCTTAGGAACCGGTACCGGAAATTGAGGATGCAATACAATGCTTTGAAGACTCTTCTTGACCACGGTGGCTTTCGCTGGGATGAAACACGACAAATGGTGACAGCTGATGATAATGTTTGGGATGATTACCTAAAGGTGCATTTTATATTCATTCAGATTTTGTGACATGACATTGTCAATTTGTAGTTTGTAGTATGTGAAATAATTTTGCATGCAGGGACACCCTGAAGCACGATCATATAGAACTAAAACAGTACCAAATTATAATGATTTGTGCGTGATATATGGACATCCAACTACTGATGGAAGACACAGCTGTTCTGGACCTGATGTAGATCATGATGAGAAGCCTGGAATGGAGATTGAAGTATGGGAAGAGCCGATTTCTCCAATATCTGCTGGCCGTGGAGATCCACTTATTGACACACAGGAGTCATCATCACAGTCTGATGAGGCTATGGATATCTCTAATCAACGGAACAAGCGCCCATTTGCTCTCCCATCAACCATGGAACATTCTAGAAAAAGGCAGAGGCTCAGTGACCAGAGTATGGTGGATGCCCTTCGAGAAATGGCAATTGCCGTTACATCACTGGCAAATAAGAAAGAGAATGATTCGTCCAATACTCTAGAAAATGTGGTTAATGCTCTTAAAGCTATACCAGATGTAGATGAAGATCTTTTTCTTGATGCTTGTGATCTTCTGGAAGATGAACAAAAGGCAAAGATGTTTCTTGCTTTGGATGCAACAATCAGGAAGAAGTGGTTGATGAGGAAGCTTCGTCCATAGTTGCCTTGGGGGGTTGCTCTAGGTATTTGATTATTATTATTTTTTTTTAACCGTTGGCGTCTATAATTTTTGTTAGTGTAATCCACTGATTGTTCAAATACATCTACTGCTAAATGCTTAACCATTTGGCCGGAAGACATTTTTATGATCCATTTAATTATATTATGATCCACTCAAGCTTGTTATTGATGCCAGGGAGAAACTGTGTTTGCAGCTTGTTTATTTATTGTTCTTTGGTTCCAACTGGTCAGATTGCATTAGGTATTTAGGTCTATGGTGACTTATTCGGATGGGGGGGGGGGGGGACTATACTTGGGATTAGCTGAACCAAAGCTCAACATTTAAAGGTAAACCGCTTTAGTCCCATTGTCAGTTCAAGTTCTATATGTTCTATATGAGTTGTGCTCCCTTGTTTTTGCTTTGTTCTTCTTTGAATTCGTTTATTAATCCCTGGTTATATCTCCTTTCGGGACCTCATCTCGGGTTGTTTGCTTTCCTGTTATATTCTATGGACTACTTAAACATCCTGCACTGTAACGTTAGAGGACTCAAAAGCAGACTTACTAGGAACTGTTTAGGAACTCTTTGTAAGAAATACCGCCCATCCATCGTCTTCTTATGTGAAACTAAAATTAAGTCCATTCCACTTTTGCTTTATCCAAGGTTTCAAGCACTTTGATTCATCCTGCTTTGTTAATGGTAAAGGCACCCACGGGCTTAAGGGAGGTATTTGGATGTTAATATCTCAGACCATCCCTCATTCCGTAGTTCCAATTGCTTCCCACTTCATTGCTTGTGAATTCACTTCACCTCCTTACCGTTGGATCATCATTGGTGTTTATGCCCCACCTCAGCCTGCCTTAAGGAAGCAATGATGGCTAGAACTCTCCTCTTTTCTCAGTTCTCTATCACTACCGTTTATTTTCATTGGGGATTTCAATGAAATTCTCTTTGGGAATGACAAGGTGGGGGGACGCCCCTTTAATGGCTCCCCATCTTCATACAATGTCTCCTAGACATTATATCCTCATTCAACCTGGATGAGATTAAATTGTTAGGAAATCATTTCACTTGGTCCAACAGGAAAAAACCTCCAAATTTGATCAAGGAGAGTATCGACAAAGTCTTGGCCTCTCAATCCTGGCTTACCCTCTTTCCCACTGTCTCGCTATCCAAACTGGGTCTGATCACAATGCCATCCTTCTCGGACAACCCACCCCACTCTAGATATAGGACACTGTTTCACTTCCAAGATGCTTGGACCTCTCACCGATCTTTCTCCTACTTCTGTTCATCCACTTGGGTCTTCGCTTGCTGAATGCGACAACATTATGACTAAATTGACTGCCCTCAGCCGTCTCCTTTACAAGTGGAATTCTGATACTTTTTGTAAAATTGACAATTTAAAATGGTCTCTCCTCCAAACTCATCACACCCTTGAAAATCTTACCCATCCACCCACATCTGATCTTTCCTTTTTGGCCCACAGTTTAGATTGGATCTTTGATTCAGACCAAAAATTTTGGTTTCAAAAATCTTGTCAGACCTACATCTCCCAAGGCGGCAGGAACACCAAGTTTTACCATGCAGTTGCCAAAATTAATACCTGGAAATGGGGTATCAACTCCATCATTTTTGCGGAGGATTTGACTCTTACCTCCCCTTCTGATATTGCCAAAGAATTCTCTTCCTTACTATCAAACCTATTCACCACCTCGAACCCACTTGACCTAACCTTTGTTGAACCTTTGTTCCCTGCTACCCTCGAGCTAGGGGACGTGGAATCCTTACAACAAACCCCACTTTTGATGAAATCAGATCCACTCTCTTTTCCACTGGGGCCCATAAAGCACCTGTTTCCAGGCTGTTTTTTCTTTTCCCCACAAATATTGGGACATCCTTTGCCCAGATATCATCAATCTTGTTACCACTTTTTTTCACGACACCACCTTGCCCCCTGGGCTTAATCATACCTTGATTTGTCTCATTCCCAAAAACCGAATATGCCAATAGGGTCCATGATTTCCGTCCTATTAGCCTTTGCAACGTATCTTATAAAGTCGTATCCAAAATTCTAGCTTCCAGACTCAAGTGTATTCTTCCCAAAATTATTTCCTCTTTCCAATCTGCTTTTGTCCCTGGAAGACAAGTCACTGATAACATCATCACCGCTTAAGAAATTTTCTATTTCTTGAAACATTTTAAAGGCAAGGATGGTTTCATTGCTATAAAATTCAATATGGAAAAAGCGTATGACAAACTTGAATGGGGTTTTATTCGTGGACTATTTGATTTTTTAGGCTTTGGTGAAAAATGGGGGGACCTGATTAGTTACATTATTAACTCCACCTCATTTTCCGTCAATCTTAATGGTTCTGCTTTTGAGATGTTTGAACCGTCTCAAGGAATCCGACATGGTTATCCTCTAAGTCCATTCTTATTCATTGTTTCAATGGAAGCCCTTTCCAGACTAATAGGAGCCTATAGGGAACTAACTCTTTGTAAAGACATCAAGGTGTCATGCTTTGGCCCAAAGATCTCTCATCTCTTATTTGCTGCTGACACCTTCATCTTTTTCCGAGCCAATGTTGAGGATGCAGCTACCATTAAGTGCATCATTGATTTATGAGAAAATTGCATTGCCACCCCCTGAACTTTGGTCCTTATTCAATGCCACCCCCTGAACTTTTGTCCTTATTCAATGCCACCCCCTGGACTTTTCGAAATGTCAAAGCCACCCCCTAAAAATTCAAACAATTCCAAATTGGTCCTTGCCATTAGTCGACCGTGTTAAGTGAATGAAAATCTATTAGTTTTTTTTACAATATGCCCAAAACACCCCCACCTATTGTGAGAGGACAATATTCCCCTCAATTTCCTTTCTTCTTCTAAACCCACTCTCTCTCTCACTCCTCACTCACTCATACTCATTCGAACAACGAGAAGGAAGAAGACGGAAAAAAACCTACAACTCGATTGTGCGATTCCCCTCCGGTGTGCTATTCTCAGGTAGAAAGCTAACTGGTGTGCGATTCCCCTCTGGCGTGCGAACCTCTCTCCTTTAGCGTGCGAACCGTCCAAGGTATTTAGGATTCTTCTTTTTCTTCTTGGACATTTAGGGTTCTTCCTCTTCTTCTTGGACATTTAGGTTTTCTTCTCTATTGTCATGCAAAACTAACACAGTCTGGAAAAAATCCTCTCCAAGGACTTCCCAGTACAGAGAATCATCCCACGATTGGGGTGATGATCTTGCGATATGTGCCCATATGTTGAGATTTTGACCTCATTTTCTTGTGTATTTCGATTTGATTTGGCGATTGTTGTTGTTAAATGATTCAAAAAATGAAGGAGCTTATTGAATCATTGAATTGAATTCTCTAGATTTGCCTAATCTGTATTTCTGATTCACATAGATAGAGATCTATTCATACTTTGCTTCATTATCCTGCTACTTAAATTGATCCATCTGAAGTTCTTTTTGTATTTCACCAAAACGAGAGAAAGAAATTTTAGAATTGTAAGGAAAACCCTTGAGACATGACAGATTTAAATCCAATATTGGTAGGTAGTTTGAAAATCTTTTGGAAGTGAGAGGCTCTGTAAGAAGAATCCATATCATATCTATTTATCCCAAATGCTGTTAGAAAAGATCAGTTATTTATGTTAAGTTTGGATTGATGAGTTAACCAGAGATTTTCAAAACTACCATTCATATTTATACAAATAAAAAAAGGTTCTCTATATTATGTATTGCTATGATTGGTCCTTGATTTTGATTTGGAAATTTCTTTTTTGGATGTATAAATTCTTGACTTGTGTATTCTCTAAAATGTTTGATGAAGAGTTTACCATTTTAATGCTCTAGCATGTTTGGGAATGCATTTAGTTTATCTTCTTAGTTGTCATTCCCTAATTTCATTCTCAACCTCTACCATGACAAAGATAACTTATTTGGCAACTTGTGATCCTGAAAGGCCATTCCACATATTGTATTGATGAGTATTGAGTACTGTTATTGATTTTCTCTATTTTCACATTTGATTTTTTTTTTTAGCAATGAATGCTAAGTGTGCTATTGAATACCTTTGGAGTGGGAAGACTGTAGTTAAAATTGTTGATCCAGACTTATATGGCTACTTGGACATAGTGTATGACATCTACAATGAACTCATCACATATGTGCCTGTGGGTCACAATGTAGTTTTCAAAGTGAAGTGTATACTACCAAACAATGAGATAAGGGAAGTAATAAATGATCCATCAGTGTGGATGACATTGTTCACAGCAAGTCTGCAACCGATGAATTTACAGTTAACCGGTTCTCTAGCAGTCTAGTCAATGATAGAGATGGTGAACTTGATGATGAACTTACTAGACAATGTCAACAGCCTCTACAACCATATGGTGCTGGTGCTGGTGCTGGTGCTGGTCCTGGTCAGAGTAAGGGGAAAATTACTGTATGTAGGGCTACTACTACTGCTAATAGTAGTGAAAGTGGAAGTGGAAGTGCTTCTGCTTGTGCTACAGCTACTGCTAGGGGAGGTAAAGGTACTATGACCATTACAAGGTGTATGAACACTACTACTTCTAGTGGAAGAGCTAGTAGCAGAAGTGAAGCTACTGGTAAGAGACTGAGAGTGTCTAATGAGGTTGTCAGGGCTATTAGCAACAACAATGTATGTTCAGATGACTCTATGGTTAGATTTGATAAAGATTGAAAAATTGACAGCGAAGATGAGTGGGATAATAAAAGTGAAAGAGAAGGTGGTCAGAATGACAGTGAATCTACAGAGGATGATGGGTATGAGAAAAATGCTGAGGATTCAATTTATGATGACCTATCTGGATATGAATCTGAAGAGTGTTATGGTAAATTTGGTAAACAGAACTATGTGGATGAAGGTAGCAAGATGAAGATAGCTGAAGGTAATGTGTATAGAAGTGTGCACTAGTTCAGGGAAGCTTTGAGAGAGTATATACTGCAAGAGGGGTTTGATATGATCATGCTGAAAAATGAACAAGCTAGTGTTGCAGTTATATGCAGAGCACCAAATTGTTCATGGAGATTATATACTTCACCAATATTAGATGGTATCACTTACATGATAAAGACATATAACCCAGTTCATACATGTATTAAGGCAACCAAGAACAAGTCTGCTACATCTAGATGGATGGTAATGAAACTTCTTCAATAGCTAAAGGTTCAACCAGAGATGAAAATAGAGACCATGGTTGATCACATGCAGAAAACATATGGTCTTCAGTTTCACTACACCAAGCTGTACAGGGCACGCAGGATTGCCCTAGAAATCAATGAAGGAAGCCATTCCACGTCATATGTAAAATTACCTGCTTATGCTAGATTGGTACTTCAGAAGGATATTGGGAGTATTTTTAAGCTCCAGTTTGAGACCAGGAACCGTATGTTAAATAATCTAATTTTTAAAAGATTGTTTGTTTGTTTTGATGCTTATAAGAAGGGTTTCTTGAGAGGATGTAGACCATTCATTGGGCCTGATGGTTGCCACCTCAAGGGCAGATATGGAGGGGTTTTGTTGAGTGTAATATCTGTTGATGGGAGCAACGGTATTTTTCCTATTATATATAGTGTAGTTGAAGTTGAGTGTAAGGACAACTGGATGTGGTTTCTAGATAATTTACGAGATGCTCTACTCGATGACAGTGATGATATGCCACTCACATTCATGTCAGACAGACAGAAGGTATACTTTTCTTTCTCTTTTTTTTTTTTTTATATGTATTTTCAATTACTCATTTCCATGTCCTAACATTTTCCATATGTATTGTATAGGGAACTGTCAGATGTGATTTTCACAATCTTCCCTTATGCTCATCAAAGAATCTCCAGTAGACATTTATATCAAAACCTGAAGGCAAAATACCCTGGTATGCTATTGAGACTACATTTTTGGGCTGCCTCACAAGCTTCAATTGAACCTCAGTTTCAAAAGGAAATGAATAACATCAAAGAGATTAAGAAGGCATACTTGTATTTGAGTGAAAACCCCTCGAGGATGTAGTCAAAGCATGCCTTTGATGTAGGAGCAAGGAGTGACCATATCGCGAACAATATGACTGAGTCATTTAATCACTGGGTTGGAGACTTAACGAGCAAACCCATTCTCACATTGGTTGATCACCTAAGGATGAAAATAATGGGTAGGATATATAGGAGGTATGAGAAGGCATCCATGTGGGAGGGTAAAGTAACACCAAGGGTTATGGTGAAGTTGAACAAGGTTCAACAAGAAGCAAGACATTGTAGGTGTCAATCGGCAGGTGAAGGTCAACTTGAGGTCTTAGATAAATTTGAAAATAGATTTGTGGTTAATCTGAACCATTACAGATGTGATTGTAGAGTTTGGAAAATCACTAGTATACCTTGTCTCCATGCTGCAGCTTCTATATCATACATAAGGGGAGAGCTGGTCAACTATTGTGATCCATTTTTTACTATTGGAAAATACTTAGATACATACAAAGAGATGATCCATCCACTTTCAGATCTGGTAGGGTTGAAAGATGATGCTCCTAATGAGAGAGTATTAGCACCAAATCTGAAAAAGGTTACTAGGTAGACCTTACAAAATCAGGAAAAGAGAACCAGGAGAAGCACTTCCTTCAGATTTTAGGAAGAGATCATCATCAATTAGGTGTGACATCTGCAAGAAGGAAGGACACAACAGGAGGACATGCCCGAGGGTTGGAGATGCTGAGCAGGATGGATGTACTAGTAAAAAGAAGAATATGAAGGTAAATGCAACTCACTTTATTTATTTAGTTGAAACTTGTTTAATAAATATCTCATACTTATTTTATGTTGTGTAGAAGAAACAAAAAGGAGAGAGTCAAGATGAGATCAGCACATCTCAACGAATGACTAGGTCACAGGTATCTATGGCTAGCACAGTTGGGTGTTTACAGGACAAGGTACTGACTAAACAGAAGACCAATCAAGCAAAGAGGACAGTAAGGGAGAGGGGGAAGAAATGAAGCACAAGTAATCTAGATGTTTTAATTTAGAATAAGAAAACAATGTTGTATTAAGTTACTTTTTCTGATTTTAAGACAGTTGGGTGTTTCCTGATGATTTTGGATGTTTTTGACGGATTTTTTTTTTTTTAAGAACTATTTCTATTTCACACTAGACATGGTTATATGGAATATGTTATGAATAAGAATTTGAATTGGTATTCATGGATATGTTTTGGATGTTTCTTTATGGTATAGGTTATGATGAAATATGTTGGTTTCAGGTGTGTAATGTTACAGGTATTTAATTAAGACACTGTCCATTTAATATTAGACATGGGATGTCAATTTGGTATGAGAAAATCACATTGTCAATTTGGAATTATTTACTTACAAGTATTAAATGTCATTTTATAGCCAAAATGCTGCCCGTTTACAGCCAAAATGGTGCCCATTTGTTTTAGGAACTTATCACAATGCTGATCCTCTCTCTATTAAAATGCTGTCCATTCAATTTGAGGGTCATGATTAACCAACAACTTAGTAATAAGAACAATGAGAATGAACGATTTCATTTAGTTCAGATGCTTACATACTCGACACAACTTCACTATTAAACATTGTAAAGTCATTTTTTAACACATAACACTAAACACACCACCACAAGCATACCAATTACAATTTTCATCGTTCCATACGCTTTCTCTAAATGCTTAATTCTTTTCTTCAAGGTACGAATCTCTTCTTTTATATATTGACTTTGGATTCTTTCACCAACAACTGCTTCTGAATTAGTTGCAGGGGGTGGCAAAAGTCTTAGTGCAGCTAGAGGTTCACACCATGAGAAGAATCGACATCCTCTTGGTGCTTCAGGGCAGCAGTAGTACAACATGTTTGGGTATGAACTAAACTCTGAAATTCACGCCAATGCCCTTTTGGGTTCAGGACATTTGTATCTAACATTCACAAACCTTAACCTACTTTAGTTGCTGTCATTGACACTCGTGGTAGACATCGGTTATCTGTAAATTAAACATGATAAAAGTGGATTACAATTAGTTAGCATCCAGAGTATGAGAAATGCTCAAAATATAGACCCATAACTCAAACACAGGGAACACAAGTCATAGATCTAGAACAGAGAAAACACTAAAACAAGCCAAAATGCTGCCCATTTACGGCCAAAATCTTAATCACACCAAGCTATAAGACAAGTCATAAAAATTATAGCAATAGAAGATACAGACGAACAATCTGTAAGAGGGGGGGTGAAGAAAAAGTATAAAGCAATATCTATTCCATGTAAGATCATGAAGACAAGTCCCTTCCAAATTGGTCATCTTTCACAATTAACACTGAGAATTTTATCATACTTTCAAAACCATGCAAATCCCAAACAGGGTGCTCTCAAATCCCAATTTTTAAGCTCGAAGACACCAACTCTCTCCTTCGAGTCCAGTTTCATTAAGAAATAATGAAAAATGAAGTAACCAAAACCTAAATGTCCAAAAAGAAGAGGAAGAACCCTAAATGTCCAAGAAGAAGAAGAAGAACCCTAAATACCTTGGACGGTTAGCACGCCGGAGGGGAATCGCACGCCGATCAGCTTTCTACCTGAGAATTGCACACCAGAGAGGAATCACATGATCGAGTTGCAGGTTTTTTTTCCGTCTTCTTCCTTCTTGTTGTTCGAATGAGTATAAGTGAGTGAGGAGTGAGAGGGAGAGTGGGTTTAGAAGAAGAAGAAAGGAAAGGGAGGGCAATATTGTCCTCTCATAATAGGTGGAGGTGTTTTGGGCATATTGTAAAAAAACTAACAGATTTTCATTCACTTAACACTTTTGACTAACGACAGGGAATGATTTGGAATTGTTTGAATTTTTAGGGGGTGGCTTTGACGTTTCGAAAAGTCCAGGGGGTGGCATTGAATAACGATCAAAGTTCAGGGGGTGGTAATACAATTTTCTCTTGATTTATTCTCGGACCTATCAGGGCTCACTGTTAAACCTTACCAAAAGTTGTGTGGCTTTCAGTTCTGGTGTTAATCCTACTTCCCGGAATGCTATTTGCAACATTCTTGGAATTAAGGAGATGTCATCGGATGCCACATACCTTGGGATCCATTTATTCCACATGAGATCTAAAACTGCTAGATTCACACATTATTAGTAAGGTTGGGAAGAAACTTGCATCCTGGAAGGCTAATCTTCTTTTGTTTGCAAGATCAACGGTTTTAATTCAATCTGCCCTATCTACTAGATCTACCTACCTTATGTCTTGCTTTGCCTTTCCTAAAGCTGTTTGCTCCAAACTAGATTCTATATACCTTAAATTTTGGAATGGTGATTCTGAGCAAACTAAGAGATCTCACCTCATTAGATGGCAGAAAATCTGCTCCCCTAAAACCCTTGGGGAGCTTGGTATCAGGAAATCTGAAACCAAGAACAAAGCTCTACTCCTCAAACTAGGATGGAGGCTCCTTACTGAAAAAGACTCTCTAGGTGCAATTGTTGTGGTCAGTATTTTATCATTCTACCATTAGGAAAAAAGGGTTCATTATCGTGGAACAACATTGTGAGTATCCTCCCTACTCTAAGGAAGATGGTTCTTAGGAAGATTGGTAATGAGAATAGTATTTACTTTCATTTTTATCCCTGGATTCTAGATTCCTCATACCAAATGAGGGTTATTCAAATATCAGACTCTCAAATATGGGTTAAGGATTTCATGGTGGATAATAATTGGAATCTATATCTCTGTTCTTCTATATTACCTTCTACCTTTATTACTAATATTTTAAAATTCCCATTGTCTCTCAGCCTAATAAATGGTGGTGCAAACTTTCAAAAAAAAAGGCATCTTCACCACTAAAATGGCTACTAAGTATCTTCATTGTGGTATGGTTACTAGCCCTGTTGGAATCTCACACAGGTGTACTTGCTCATCTCCATGCTCACACTGGTGGCAGTTTCTTTGGAAACTACATTTACACCCTAGATTTAAGATTCTCTTATGGAGAATTATACATGGAGGAATACCTACCAAAGATACCCTTGGCAAATGGATGGACGTTGACCCATCATGTGTGTTTTGCCATAGATAACATGAGTCAATTTGGCATGTTTCTTTTCATATGATTTTATAAAAAGAGTTTGGGCTACGAACCCATTGGGGTTGAGAACCAAGGACAAAACTGCTTCTTCCTTCAATAATTTTATTATATACTTTTTTAATACCGATTCTATCCCTGATTATCTTACTAAATCGTTTTTTTGCGAAATTTATTACCACATGCTATTTCATTTGGAAGCATTGAAACAATATCATCTTTAAAAGAAATACAACCCCAAACCCATACAATATTCTTGTGCCAACATAGTAGTGGATAAGCAATATAAGTAGAAAGAGGACCAATAGGTGATGTCTTCCATCCCCAATACCTCTTTTCCCACATTGGGTTACCTTATTTTGATTATTGCTACATTCTCTAAAAAGCTGGAGAAGAAATCAGGGTGGGCTGTGTGCATTATTTTAAATGGGAAATGTGTCTTATTGGCAACTGGTTTTGTATTAATAGGAGAAACTTCTGATGCATGTGCGTGGGCACTATATCATGGATTGAAGCTAAAAAACAAAGCAGGTTGGAGCATTGCTGAGATCTGGAGTATACAAGCGAGCTACGAGGGCACCTTTTTGACGATAGTACCACATCGTGGCCTTTGAACATACCCTCCCCTCTCTTTTTGCATATACCACCGCTAACCAATTTTTGGCTTAGACCAAACAATGACGTGGTATTTCTTTTGGTTTGTATTGCCCAAGGCAATGAACAATTACATTAGTCTAACTATTCAAAATCTGAACATAGATGTACTAAAATATTTATTAATGTAAGTTTTCTTTTCTTTTTCTCACTCAAAAAAAGGGGGGGGGTTCTTGTGGGTGTGTGGCCACTAAGCCTAGGTCTTACTGAGTTTGATGATGGTAATAGAAGTTGTGGAAAATGCCTAACATGACACATTGAGTATTGCAGGAAACCCCAATTTAATCACGATAGTAGAGAGAGAAAATTGCTTTCAATTTTTCAAAGTAATTTTTGAATTTTGCAAAAACTATTTTTTTTCTTGTGTACTCAATCAATTTGCAAATGACTAAGTTTCCTCTTATATTTGATTTCAACTTTATAATAATCATGTGTGCATTTTTTACTTTTCTTAAAAGAGTATGTTGTCTTTGTTATTTTTACTTGTAGAGTAGTTTTGGTTCCTTTCTTCTGAAAGAAAGAGGAGTATTGGTCATGTGAAAAGGATTCTGAAAGCCTGATAACATAGTTTATGGACTCATCTTTCAACCAAGCTTTCTAAAATCCTTTTGATTCAGATGCTAAATCTGACTCCAATCAATCCCTTAAAATTTCAAGAACTTCTTTTGTACCTACACTCACTATACCCAACCTTTGATGAAGATGGGGAAACAGAGCCACTTATACTTCATCTTCATATTCTCGTAGTTCAGCATAAAGGAGCATATACAAGAATGACTTCTGTGACTATGAAGTATTGGAGAACTAGTCTGTGCAAGAACTAGTGAACTTTGCTGTTTACAAGGCTGAGGAGACAATGAATATTGTCAACAACTACTTGAAGTTTGTTGAGAATATCAGAGAGCATGATAGTAATGCTCTAAACACTTTGCATAAGGACTGTGGAAAAATCATGAGAACCCACATGATTATTGCTGATATTGATCAAGATCTCAGTCGGGTACGTAACTTCCTTTCCTCCTCCCTGGGCAGTTGGAGAGGGAGGAGCATGTTAAGCAAATCTTATATAACTAGACAAGTAAAATAGAAGAACCCATGAAAAAAGGAATAAATCCTCAGGTTATTACCTTTATAAGGATAATTTATAATAAACATGTTGTGGTTGTGGTTAAGAGCTTTCTATTATTGGTGATAGTATTGGTTTTTCCATGAAAAATGTAACTAATTTCTGAAAATATCCATTGGTTAACCCTGTTTTTTTTTAGGTGAATGAAAAATATATTAAAGCAGGAAAAAAAAATAACAACATACAAAGCCAATTTGGCTAGACCAAGAGTGAGAACCCTACCAAGCCCTGAAGAGAAGGGCCTCAAACCCCTAAGAGAGGGGACAAACCCATAAAGGGGGGGGGGGGGGAAGAAACAAGCCAAAGAAGGGACGGAGGGATACAACAAAAAAAGGGGAGGGGGGATAGAAGAGAGAAAAGTCCCAAGAAGATACCTAATATTATCAACCCTCTTTATTTTGATAGTATTTAGAAGTGTCTGATCCATATATAGGTAGGAGATTCACTCAAAGGAACAAATACAAGTTTTTAGTTTTTGATTCTCATCCACAAATAGTTTTTATATATCTTAGTGTATCTAGGAACTTGAAGATTATTTGACTTACAGCTGCAGGTTTAATAAAGAAAATTACAATTTTGGATTAGATTACTCATCTGTGTCGGGATCTGATTAGATTAATCATGTTTGTAACATTGAGGTTCGAGGTTCAAATCAAGTTTATCCAAACATCCTTTCTACTTTTCCTTTCCATGTTCTCCTTAAAAACTAGAAAGTGCAATAGGGAGACCTAAAAGGATCATGAACGAGTTTAGTGTTTTGGAAGAGATTCCTGAGCATGTGTACTTTTTCTTCCTTTTAGCTGAGGTTCTTAAGTTAGAATGTCAAGGCAAGTAAACAAATCTATATCAATGCAAGTACATAAGTTATAGAATTTAGTTTGATCTAGATTTGCTTCATCATTGTATAAATGGTAGTATGGAAGTTATAGGGTACCTAATATAGCTGTTTACATTAGGTATATGCTTGCTCTTAAGTTCTTATTTGTTCAAAAGGTATAGAAAAAAAAAGAAAAAGAAAAGAAAAAAAGAAAATAGCTTCTGTTCAACCTATCCATAATCTTTCGTACCAAAAATTAGAAAAATTTCTAATTTCTGTAAATATACTAAGTATGAAATGATAATGTCAAGGAAGATAATTCTCAAATTCCTTTTATTAGATCAAAATAGATTGCTTTTGTGGCTATTTATAAAGCCCTCCGTCATCTGTTGGTATTTGAGTTGGGTTTTGGTTTTATTTATTTTAATTCCTATTTTTTTTTTAGCAAAATCTTAATATTTTGAATTTGGGGTAAGGCGGGTTATGTTCCCCCCCCCCCATTGTATTTTCTTCATTTATTTTTATTAATAAATATTAAGATCTTTGTTCAGGGTTGTATGATGTCAAGAGTGACTACATAGAATTTAGGTGTGATCTTATGCTTATAGTTTTGCTTGAAGCCCAAAATAACTTGTGCTTTTTGGGGTTTTCATGACAATCAAATGATTAGGCTCTTCAGATTTACAAACTTGTATGCTTTTCTTAAATGATTAATTGAACTTATGTGTTTTTCCCTTTCATTTGATGTTGACTATGTTTCTAGGTTCAAATTTAATATGACACTGAGTTGTGAATGCTGAGCATGATCTTGCTTCATAACCAAATTCTATAATTAGATATTTTATATTCTTTTTCTTTCATTTTCTTGTGAACTTGTCATTAAAGAAGATGGCATTATCATCACCTATATCCTTGCTCATGGTTTCCTTCCTAAGAACATTCTTCTTTACACAGGACAGTGTTCTTCCTCTTTACACAGGACAGTGACTGCAAGCACCTCTTGAAGTCTGAGGCTAGTATCCCTGCAGCTTGTTCAATCTCCTTGTAGCTCAGATGGTCAGCATTATTGAATAGCATGAGTATACAAATCTGGTATGTGGAGACATTAAACTTATGCTTCAGGCCTTTCCAAAGGTTATGCTTGATGGTATGCGTGGATGGAACGTTGATAGGAATCTTCTTCGACTAGGCATTCGACCAATATTTCATCATAAATTATTAGTGCTTAGCCAAAATTTGGGTGTGAATTCGTATAGGCTTGAATATGGAATGCAGTGTTGAAGATGGGAAATCAAGTACTGTATGTATATTAGACTATGTGTGGATATAGAATTCAGTGCGGCCAATGGAAATTTCGATACTGTATGACCATATAACTGTTTCAATCTGAGACATGTTTATTATTGTGGTTAAGTATAAATACCTGGTTCTTTCATCCCTTGCCAATAGGGGGTAAGGTGTTGGATAACCCACAATGGTATGTTCAATGAACCCTTTAGGGATGCCACTTCCGTGGTACAATGTGACAATTTCCGAAGACAAACTATCTCGGCATGGCCATTTGTAATTTTGGTTCCATGGTTTCCAGCAGAGGTTATCATGAGTTTGTTAGGTGACCGAGGGCACATTCCAAGATGACAGGCTCCTATTCACGACTAGGGTTTGTATCGCTGGGTGACCAATGGCAATTCTGGGACCAGTGATACTGCCTAATGTGTCGTAGTACCATAAACCTAACTTAATTGTATGTTAGGTGGTTAATAATAAAATGTATTACATTATCTCGCACCATAGATTATATGTAATTGCTTGTATGAACCCCATCCCTCACTGACCTAGTCGTAGGTCACACTACATGTGTATTCAGTTTTAGATGATGATGTAGGTACAATGGTACCCATGAGCAATGATACATCCTCTTCCATAGCAGACTATAGAGGGGACTAGTGGACACTAGAGCCCAAGCAGCATGGTTCGGACTGTGCATGTGAACAATAATGCCAAGTGGAAATTTTTTACGGAACAAGCTGTGATGAGCTTTCGCCGGGCTACCATGGTTATTAACTAGGTAGTCATTTTTTTTGAACCAATACGTATATTGTTGAGGCTTTTGAGACCACACTTGCATATGTCGAGTTGCCTATGTATCCCTTAGTAAAGAATCAAGTCTAACGTAGTTCGGGTTCTTACCTTGCCATTAAACATAATATATTTCGAGTTGGTCCATTTTAACCAATTCTGGTATTTCTTATCTGTCTAGATCCATGAGGCAAACAACCTTTCCTGGAAATATTTACTTGACTATGTTGCTCCAATTCAACTAAAAATTTCCTCTGGGATCTTGGATAGGATCCCTTGCTATCTCTTAGAACCAATTTTCCTTCTTTAATGTCACGAGGTCGCACATGTTTATTGAATTCCGTAGCCATTCTTTGTTGATAATTCTTCAACTTATCCATGTCTTTCATTCTTCTTTTGTCCAAAAAATTAAGTTCATCATATAAAATTTGCATCCATTGTCCCTCAGGTAACTAACTATCTAATAGCACCTTGAAAGATGGAACTTGGATCTCCACCAATAATACTGCTTCTACTCCATAGACTATCGGCCCAGTTGAAGTCTGTATGCCCAAAATGCATAGGTTAACTTATTGGCCTAATCCTTATTAGTTTCTTTCATCTTTTTGGAGAATCACTTTAATGTTCTTGTTACTGCCTCCACTGTCCCATTGGTTTGTGGCCGATAGGTGGTTGATTTATGTCTTTTGATGCCAAACTTTGTACAAATTTTATTGACTTTGCCCAAGAAATGAGAACCCTGATCTGATATTAGCTCTTGCGGCACCCCATAATGGCAAATGATGTGTTTTTATATGAACTTTGCTACCTTGGCCGCCGTGAGGACCAAGTAAGACTGTGCTTCCACCCACTTAGTGAAGTAATCAATTGCCACTAATATGAACTCATGTCTATTGGATGACTTGGGATTGATCTATCCTATAACGTCAATGCCTCAAGTAGAAAAGGGCTAAGGGAAGCACAACGAATGCAATTCTATTAGCGGGATGCATATGATATTAGCAAAGGTCTGACATTTATGGCATTTCTTGACGAAATCCACACAATATTCTTCCATGGTATTCTAGTTATACCCAACCTAAGGATTTTCTTTACTATCATCCTTACATTCATGTATAGCCCACACAAGCCCCGATGGATTTCTCCCATTACTGTTTTTTTCTTAATCTTCATCGACACATAGTAGCTAGATCCCATCATATGATCTTTTATATAACAGGTCGTCCTACAAGATAAACTAGTTGGTGTATCTTCTCAAGAATTTTCTTTCTCCTTCCGTAGCTTCAATCGGGTATTTCCCTGCTTTGATATAGTCAATTATGTGGGAGAACTAGGCTCTTCCATTATTGTGAGATAATTCAATGTATTTTAGTGTATGGGTTTGTCCCTTCTTTTCACTATAAATGGTCGAATTCGAGCCATTTGATTGTATTCTACCATTGAAGCCAAGGTTGTGGAAGCATCCGTAAACCTATTGTTATCTATTTGGAATTATTAAAAAGATATTTCTTAAAAGTGCTTGGAGATTTTTTTAATATACTCTTGGTACGGCTTCAACTTCTAATCCCTTGTCTTCCACTTCCCTTGAGTTTGGCAAATAATGACAACAAAATCACCATACACTTTCATTCTCTTCACTTTGGTGGTTAGTGCCAATTTTAGGCCCAATACGTGAGCTTCATATTCAACAATGTTTTTGGTGCAAGGGAAGTTGAGGTGAAAGGATGATGGTAGGTACAAACCATTTGCATTACCAACAACACTCCTACACTGCAACCTTTTTTATTAGCTGCCACTTCAAAGTATAACTGCCATTAGTTGGCCGCTTCTCCCTCTTCGGCTACTAAGATTCTTTCGTTAGGGAAGGCATTCTCCAATGATCTCTTATCTTTTGTAGGTTGAGCAGCCAGGTGGTTAGCAATAGCCCACCCCTTAATAGATTTCTGGGTGACATAGGTGATCTCAAATTCTAATAATAGCAACAACCAGGTGTTCCATGCAACCTATAAAGAGGAACAAACAGAAGAGTGTAATCGGGCTCATCTGGCATGGGACTCTTTGATGCCTAAGTTAGATCTCTTTGCAAATAGTAATTCAAGAATAATGAAAAAGTATCAATCCCTTGGAAGGAGGGTTTAGCTAAGTATTTATTAGTTGTATAAAGGCTATTGTGGAGAGTGCCAACTTGGTAGCCGTCCCATAGCTGGTAGGAGTCCAGATATGGAGGAGTCCAAGTGTAATAATTTATATCTAGAGTGTGCATAGACAGGGACTATCCCGATCAGTGACGGATTCTCTTTCTTTTTAGGTACGATTGGGAGTTCTTTTTGGTAATCTTTCTTGTTTAGGAAAGACCCGCTCCTTATTTGGCAGTTACATATTTGATTGGGAATGAATCTCCTTGTTGTGAGTGAGATGTCTCCCTTACGAAGGGTTCTCCAAGCGATGGTAGCATGGTGGCTTTGTCAGGGTTCTCCGAGCGTCCACAAACAACTCAGTAGCTCAGTTGTTTGGTCATACACATGATTAGTTCGGTCACTCAGTTCCTGTTGAGCTATGAAGGTGAATCAGATGAAGGCCAGTCCTTGGGTGGGCCTTGCTCACCTGCTTGTCTCCTGGGACCGGTTCAGTTCTAGTCTGCCTTGTCTAACCCTAATTCCACATGTTGTGCCAGTATTGGTAAGATACTCTTGCCATAACACAAGTAAATGGGAAGACCGCTTTAACATGGTGGATAGAGATGCACCTTCCTTGGTCCACAGCCTGACTCAAACCCAATATTTTGGTCAGATTAGTCTAACTTGAGTCATGTTTTGTGATGTGAAGCCTATTCTGTAATCAAAGTGGCAATCCCTATTCTTTCTTTCCCAATATTAGGACTTATTCCCTTTGCGAGAATGACTAGAAAAATTTCACTGTTCCCATAATTCAATTGGATATGAGAGAGAGTGGGAAGAAAAGATAGCCCATTGCTTGTGCCTTGAACTTCAATATAAGGAATTGAAGAGCAACATCATTGAGTAAAAGGAAGCATCAAGATAGGAGATGCCTAACAATTAAAAAATTTATGAGAGAGAGGGAGATGGCAAGAAGACTAGCTTCATTGTGGTGAGAGAAAATAAAGGAAGCATTAGGAATAAGGAGAGGGATGCTATTGTGAAAGAGAAAAGGGCAAGGAATAGAGAGAGGAAGAGAGAGAGGGATGTGATGCTAGCGACTAGAGAGAGAGAGAGAGAGAGAGAGAGAGAGAGAGAGAGAGAGAGATGCCATTATTGTATATGTTTCTTCATGACGAGGAGGAGGGCTTGGGCTCGGGGTCCTTTTTGTTGTTTTTGTAAATGTGATTTGAAGTGTGCAGAGCAACTCTTTTTTTTTTTTTCTTTTGAATTTTAGCCCTTAGAACAATATTTGGACTAGTTCATTTTATGGGATCATAAAATCAACTTGAAATTGTCAAATGTAATTCTATTCCTATACTATTCTTGGAATATTAAGAAAGTATTAATCCCTTTGAAGGGGCTTTACGTGAGTATTTATAGTTGTTATGGAGAGTCCCAACATGGTAGTCATCCCAGAACTGGTAGAAGTCTAGATATCGTAGGAGTCCAAGTGTAATAAGAGTTATGTTTGGAGTGTGCGTAGATAGGGAGCATCCTAATCAATGAGGGATACACCTTCCTTTTAGGGACAATTGGGAGTCCTTTTTGATGATCTTTCCTATTTAGGAAAGATCCGCTCCTTACTTGGCGGTTACGTATTTGACTAGGAATAAATCACCTTGCTGTGAGTGAGTTGTCTCTCTTATAAAGGATTCTCTGAGCGATGGTAGCATAGTGGCTTGGTCAGGGTTCCCCGAGTGTTCCCGAACGATCATACACATGATTAGTTCGGTCACTTAGTTCTTGTTGAGCTATGAAGGTGAATCAGATGAAGGCCAGTCCTTGGGCGGGCCATTATTCATCTGCTTGTCTCCCGGGACCGGTTCAGTCTTGGTCTGCCTCGTCTAACCCTAGTTCCACATGTCATGCTGGTGTTAGTGAGAACTCTTACCATAACACAAGTAAATGGGAAGACTGTTTGACGGTGGATAGACATGCTTAACACCTTCCCCGTCCATAGCCTGACTCGAACCCAATATTTTGGTTAGATTGGTTCAACTCGAGCCATGTTTTGTGATGTGGATCCCATTCCGTAACCAAAGTGGAAATCCCTATTCCTTCTTTCCCAATACGAGGACTTATTCCCTTTGCGAGAAAGACGAGAAAATTCACTATTCTCATAATTCGACTAGATACGAGAGAGAGTGGGAAGAAAAGACAACCCACTGCTTGTGCGTTGAACTTCAATATAAAGAATCGAAGAGCAACATCATTAGGTAAAAGGCAGCATCAAGATAGGAGATGCCTAACAATTAACAAATTTAAGAGGGAGAGGGAAATGGTAGGAAGACTAGATTCATTGAGGTGAAAGAAAACAAAGAAAGCATTAGGAATAAGGAGAGGAATGTTATTGTCAAAGGGAAAAGGGAAAAGAATAGAGAGAGGAAGAGGGAGAGGGATGTGATGCTGGCAACTAGAGAGAGAGAGAGAGAGAGAGAGAGAGATGGTATTATTGTTTTGTTTCTACATGACGAGGAGTCGGGCTCGGGCTCGGGCTCGGGCTCAGGCTCAGGCTCAGGCTCGGGCTCAGGCTCGGGCTCGGGCTCGGGGCCCATTTTTTGTTTTTGTAAATGTGTTACGAAGTGTGCTAAGCAACTTTTTTTTTTTTCCCCTCTTGAGTTCTAGCTCTTAGAACAATATTTGGACTAGTTCAATCTATGGGATCATAAAATCAACCCGGAATTGTCAAATGTGATTGTATGCCTAAACTACTCCGGAAAACACAAGATCACCTGACTTACTTCCATAGAGTGTAACCAAATGGAGCCTAAAAAACCCTTATGGGCATATGCATATGCTGTCTCCCCCCTGCCTCTATTTATAAAATTTTTCAACTTTTGCTTGCTTTCCAATTGTAGAGGGTAGTGCGAAACCCTAAGTTTGCTAATGTGATCAGGGATTACTAAAATATATTTTAGTAATTGGGCTTTCAAATTAAACTATTTAATAAATGGGATTTATAACTTTTATTAATTACAAAGCCTCATGCACATTCTTAATTAACTCCTCAGGCTATGTTTGATTGTAAGGGGAATTAAAGGGAAGGGAAGTGAAATTTTCATACTTAAAAAAAGAAATATATGTAATCATTACCCATGTGATTTTTAACATTAACTTCAAATCATTCCATACTTAGTTATAAAATTTCATTTTACTTTGCATCCAAAACCTTTTGCTATAATATGTAAAATATATCATTACTAAATATAGTTAAAAAATTAAGTCGTTAATAAAATCATATGGGGTAATGATTATAAACATTTCTTTTTAAAGTATGAAAATTTCACTTCCCTACCCTTTAAATTCCCATTGCAACCAAACAAACGGTACCTCAATAAAATGAAGAATCCCACAAAGCTATGAACTCTATATTTCATGTTGAATAAACACCCCATCTTCACAAATATACCAAATAGGCCAAGAGGATTGGATTTAGTTGAGGTACAACCCAAGCTCAACTCAAGGAATTGAGTGGCCAATCACGGACCAAGCTCATATATATTCAAGCTCACACAACCTGAGTTGCATCCCTGAAATCATATTGTACACGTAGGTAGTTGTGAGACAAAATAATTGGATTAAGTTAAAGTTATTTCAATAGTTACAGATAAACCTTTAAATCAGATGGAAAGAAAATAAGAAGACAAATGACATAAAACCATTCTTAATTTTAAGCTCTACTTTTGGCTTTCATGAAACCCTAAAAGCTACCAGGAGCAGGAGGGAATGTTGTATACTGTCTATCCACAACCTCAAGAAGCTTCTTGGCCATTGCACTTGCATAAACAGAAGAACCTTCATATATCTGCATTAAAACACAAAACCCACCCACAGCATTTATATAATATGATCATCAAGAAAATACAATTAATAAGGTTTACTTAAAAGTTTATAGATTTGATTTTTTTTACCTTGGTATTGAATAAGAAGCTATAATAATCTCCAATATTTCCACCAGCAACATGAAGGAGCTCCAACTGGAGTTCATCCAGGACTTTGGATACAAGAAGCAAACAATTCATCTTCTTTTTCTGTATAAGCTTGATGGTTACCTCATCGTCGATGATTCTTACATCGACCTCCGTCTCTTTCGATTTCCTCTGGCTCCATGAGCTCCTTAACGATCCATTGAAAGACTGCTCACGGTCGGTGAGAGTGCTAAGATGAGACTTCATGGATGAACTCTCCATGTCCACTGTTGTCTCTTCCTCTAGCTTCAACCTCTTGTTTCTCTCTTGCCTCCATTTCTTCTTATCAACCAATACTTTGAGCTCATCCACTGTTCTCAGCAGCTCCTTGATGTACTCGATTGCATCTCCAACAACTGAGGCTCTATCATCCTTGAGTTGTTGCAGAGATGAAAGAAAAAATTAAGAAGAGACTCAAATAAGAAAGGGTAATTATAATCAAAGAAAAGCAAATCCTAGGACAGATGGGATTGAGATTGAGATTGATTACCTTTGTAGGGTTTGGGATCAGTGCCCTGAGTGCCATGTACTTCTCATTTATTTGTTCTCTCCTTTGCTTCTCGGTGGAAAAGTTATGGGTTCCTCTACCACGACCGGCTCTACCCAAACCAGCCATGTCTCTCCTGAAGTCCAGTACAGAATTCTCAAATTGTCTACCATCCCCATCCTGATAAAGACCTCCTCCACTTCCTTCTCTGTCATCAATTCCACCAAATAAGGAACCACCTGTAGTGCTAGTACCTCTTGAGGCAGGTAAGTTATAGTTATGTGGTAAAGAGTGAAATAGATCCCTAAATAAAGGAGGCTGTGGGGGAAGGTTCAGATGAAGTGGTGGTGGGTGATCAAACAAGACCGATGATGACGATGCCGGATTACCATCGGTGACGGTGGCAGTAGGGAGTTCACTGAAGAAATCCAATGAAGCCGGATAATTTGAAGGCTTCTTGTTTGAGAAAGAGATTGTTTGATTAGAGAGCATGGAGGAGTCTGAGCATCTGGGTAAGTGTAGGAGGTTGAGAAGGTCTGGGGTTGCAAAGGCAGTACTGGAATTGAAGCATTGCAGATTCTGCTGCAAACCCATCTGTTGTGGTTGCTGTTGCTGGTGGTGGTGCTGGTGCTGAAGAGGATTATAATTCATGTCTTGCATCTCTTGGAGTCGGGAAGAATCCCAGTTGGGGTTAACCATAGGCGGTTGATTGGGATCTTGAAGCATCTCTGGCAGCAAATTTGTATTGAACTCATGCTCCAGATCGAAGCCCAAATGCTGTTGGAGGTCGATTCCAATGGAGGCGGCAACGGCAACGGGGTCACCATCATGGGAGGAGTTGTGGTGGTTGGAAATCTCGTCAAGGGAGAACCCAGAAAGCTTGAGGTTGTCTTCCATGCTATTATGGCTGTGGCTGCTACTACCTCCTCCTCCTTCTGCCATGAGTGGTGGTGGTGGTGACAGAGGAGAAGAGTTTGTGACAGTTTGAGGGCAATCAACTAATTCTGCTTCTGCTGCTGCTGCTGCTATTGCCATGTGGTTGGGATCATGGGAATCAAAGTATTGAGGCTCTTCATACATTTCTTTGTCTCTTTCTCCCTCAGTAGTAGTAGTAGTAGTAGCAGCAGCAGCAGTAGTAGTGTGTATTGAGATCGTGATGTGGTGATGTACCAATGTCGGTTTCCTTGATTTATGGGTACTTGTCTGAATCAGTTTAACATAGATGGAAATACAGCTAATTAATGAATTCCAAAAGCTATTATTCCACATGCTTTAAACCCACCCCTAAAATCATTTGAAGTAAATGAATGATCGAACATTGAAATCATGAGGAATGAGAGGAGAGAAGGAGATAAAATATTCACCTGCATCCAAAATTGTTTCAACAGCCAGCAACCAAGTTCTGAATCAATGAATGGATGTGGGTTTAATTTGCTTAAAACTAAAGAGTGAAATCGATTAAAGCAGAAAAGTATCTATCCAGCCAAATTGTGAGTAATTACAGAGAAAAGGAAACCCAGATTTTTTTATTTCTCTATATATTATTGGTAGAAAGGAACCCAGATGAAGAAGCATCGAAATAAATGAAGCTCTGTGAAGGCAGATGAAAGAATGTTACACATAAGAGGAGAGATGAAAAGGACGGGATGTTTGTTGGGAGATAAGCAGGTTAGCGATGGTTTTGTTTGTTTCTTTATAAAAAAGAGAAAAGAGAAAGAGAGAGAGATAGAGAGAGAATTGGAATTCTTCCAATCGGCTGTTGCCCAGCAGCAGCAGGGGAAGGAAGTTGTTACTGAGATTCCCCCTATCTGTAGGTCCACAAACGAAATCTCCGTATTCTGATACTGCGCGTGATATCTCTTTCTTTCTTTCCCATCAGTAGTTGTAATAAGTAAGAACAACAGCAGCTTTTTCATTCATTTCACTTTAATCACACAAATACCCCTTCAATTCAATTCACCTCTCACAAATTGTAATAGAGAGAGAGAGAGAGAGAGAGAGAGAGAGAGAGAGAATGCCTCTTGCATTGGCCCGCCCACATGACCAAAATACTCTCTCTCTCTCTCTAGATGAATATTATCCAACCGTCGGATTGATTTTTCTTATGATCCACGGTTATGATATTTGCTTTTTTTTTTTTTTTTTTTTTTTTTTGCTAGCTAGATTGCAAGCAATTGAGAGCCTTTTGTGGAATTATAAGAAGAAAGTGGTCATTTTTACCAAACCAGGGTGCTGACCCGGTCAACCATATTATAGATTATATCTGATTTGATGATTGAACCGTTTGGTTTGGCTGATTTTGGTGATCCGAGGGGATATATAGATTTGTTTTGATTGATCAAGGTCTAATTCTCCACCTCGTCTCTCCCACACATATATACCAATGGTTTTATTAATTGTAACCAGCCCGGCCCAACCCGTAATGGGTCAGTTTGGTTTTTTTTTTTCGTAATATGTTCGTTCAGTTTGGTGATGCTACTCGGGTGTTCCGGTTGGCTTCTGAGTTATCCCAAAACATGGCTACTGTTAAAGACTTTGATTGTTTATAGTATAATATGCTGCTTTCTAATGGTGTATGGAGGTTATCACGCTATAGTGAGGATATTATTGATCATTCATAAATAAAGAGCAAACATTTATAGCCATTGATGGTTGTATGTGAGTATACAAAAACTTTCTCCTTATGTGTATAACACGTCAATTTTTTTGAATGGTCTAGTGGGTCAGATTCTACACGGAATATTGAGGATTTTTTTATTTGAATTTGAGTGGTTAGACACAAATCATCATTTGCTAAACGGTTAAGCCCGATTTAATTAGTAATCTTCATCTTCAATCACGTAAACCAAAAGATTTCAATCCGATGGTCTTAGATATTTATATAGAGGGCTAAAGAACGGTCTTTGGTTGCGAGACTTCTATACCTATCCACATAGGCGGAAAAATTACACCCCCACCCCTATAATACCTAAAATACCAACCTATCTTTATCCCCATGTGGACCTTCTCAATGGGCCATGCCTGGCACAGGAAGCACGCGATGAGAGCCCATTCTATTCCCCTTATACATACATACAAAAATAAATAAATAAATAAATAAATAAATATATATATATATATATATATTTATATATATAACTAGAGTAACCTTTGTGAGCAAGGAAAGTTCCATAACACAAAACATAAACACCATGCATGCAAACCTGAAATCCAAACTAACTTGACTGAGTGGTTAAGTTTTGGGCGCCAAAGGTTCAGAAAGCTTAACACGAGCGAGTTTGTTGGGAAGGAAGACTGATCACATAAAGTTCATGAGAGATCAAGAAAATGTTTTATTTATTTTGATAAATTTTTTTTTTTTTCAAACTTCGAATGCTTGAATTAAGTCGATCGGTTAAGCTAAGTGTTTGACTCTCTAAGCCATATTTGGCCTTATTTTTTATTTACTACTTATAACTACTGTATTTTTAATTACTTAAATGCCATTCAAACCTTGTAAATATAAAACCCACATGCCTTTTAATTCTTCTCTTACTCTTAAACTTTCTCATGCTCTTTCCACTTGCTCTTGCGGTTATTCTTGAAGGAGGAAGTTGGGAAACGCAAGACATGCCTCTCACCTCCCCCTTGCTTTATAAAACCAAACTTAGAATATTCAACAAAATTTTAAAATACTTATGAGGCAATTTTGTATATAATATTATGGTACATTTTATTAATAGTTATTATATCTTTTGATGATAATTTGTTAAAATTTTCATTATAAATTTTATTTTTTCATATACCGTTATCGATAGGTATCGTGATGCACCAGAGAGACCATTGGCATGCATTGCAGTGGCTATAAAAAATCATCGTTGATTGTAATAAATAGGCGATTTTTTATTACCATCGCTATTTATACTTTATTTTATTATTATTATTAATTAAAAAACAATACATTCATCCACCGTACTACTATTCTTACTACTATTATAACACTAAATTATTATTATTATTATTATTTTTGGGTAAAGACTATTATAATACTATTACTACTAATAATAACTTTTACTTAATGGGTTTCTAGGTTTAGGTCGTGGGTTCAAATTTAACTGATTCAAACAAAACTAAAGTAATTCAAACGTAAGCTGTTGAACATATTCATATATTACCATGTATGAAACTTTTTCACTAAGAATAAAATATCAATTTTATTTTAATTAAAAATAACTAGCTGAGGTATACATTTAGCTACAAGTTACCATAAAATATGTAGGGTTTGGGATTTAGGGTTATTATTACTAGAATTTAGGATTTGGGTTAACTCTGTTCGATTCTAAACAATTCCAACTAAATCAGATTCAACCGAGTTTTTAGCCAGTTAACAAATTTTTCATTTTATTCCTTTGAAACTGATTACAAGTTTCATGTACAATTTAGTATATATTTCATGGAGTTTTCTTAATATTTACCATTTTGATATACATGGTACAATAAATATTACATTGTATGCAATATTTAACACAAAAGCTATATATTATTTTCAATTTGGATATTTATAGTTTATAGATTTTACAATTTTTTGCAAAATTATAGTAATAATTATTGCATTTTGTGTATTATTATTATTATTATTATTATTATTATTATTATTATTATTATTATTATTATTATTATTATTTTTATTTTTATTTTTATTTTTATTTTTATTTTTATTTTTATACTTTCTGGCTGATACAGAGCCGATATCAAAAAGGTGTGCTAACTCATCGTAAAGTGCTGATTTGGCCAATACATGTCCAGTAATAGTATCTCTAACAAGCTAAAGTGTTGACTATATTCATACATGACTATGTATGATACTTCTCCTAAGAAGGTAATAACATATTATTTTAATTAAAAAGTAAGAAGTAAAGGTGGACATTTAGTGATGGTAATATAATACCACTACTAAATGAATTATATAACGGTGGTTGTGATAGCATAGTTGTTATTTAAAATTTTATTTTCATTAACAAATAATATAAATGATTTTGAATATAAATATTTAATAGTGGTAAATTATTAGCACATTTGATTGTGAATATTTTACAACCGTTGATTGAGAATCTTTAATAGCCTTTTAATATTACCGGATGGTCCTAAAATAAAGGGCCCATGGTGATCTCCTTTTTAGCAATTTTCTAGGGCTGATTCTAGGAGATCTGACCGTTAGATTTTGATGATGTATATATTGAACAAAATATTTTTTAAAGCACCATCCAATGATCCAAAGAAAAAACATATTTTACCAAAACATAGTCAGATCTATGCGTAAAGCAGGAAGATCCGTAAAATTACAGTTTTATGAAATAATGGGGCAATATAACATGCATAAAGGTAAAAGAAAAAAAAAATCTTCAGTCCATTGCCCCAAATCTTTTTGGAGAATTTGCATGAAAGAAAAACATGCTCAATAGATCCTTATTGACTTAGACACAATCCACAGATTGGATTAATATCCAACCATTTTCCCAGGATGTCTTTGGTGGGAAGTCCTCTATTAGTTAACCTCCAGAAAAATATGTTAAATTTTAGATGGAGTTTGATTTTCTAGAGAAAACGTCAGCAATGTGAGCAAAGAGATAAACATGCTCACTTGTTTGATAATCCAATTCGGCTAGTAAATGAGCCAAAAATTAAGAATTTCGCAGCCATTATCATGGTAAAGATCCCTCTTTTGAAGAGCTCACACTAGAGAGAATCATTATTTAAAGAAATTACCATTTTTAAAATATGATTAATAATGGGGAGAGATAGTATAGTTGATAGTAAACTAGAATTCCAATCATTCCCCCACATGGAGTTTCAGGTATTGAAGATTAAGGACGAGAGTGCATATCTATGATGAGCAAATGCTTTTTCTTTTATTAATAGTTATGTATGTGTTTGGTCTGATATGGGAGACTAGGAATATTTTAGTTAATTCTAGAAGGACAAACATGATGCCTCTGTATACCAATAAATCATTAATCATAGGAAACAACTGTATCTATTTTCTCTAAGTATAACTATTGGGAAGCAAATTAGGAAATAAAGCAATAAAAGCTGATGAGAAGCATGTCACACAAGAAAACATGTGCTCATCTTAACCATTTGATCAAATTTCAGTTCTTTGAATGAGTAGAGAACATATAAAAATAATTTCATTAAAAAAACACAGATCAGAGAGAGAGAGAGAGAGAGTATAGTTGGATCCACTTGGATGCCATATGTATATGATGGTGAGAATGGGTGGTCGTTTGACACTTTGACTGGTTAAATTCTGCCTTTAACCTTTTATGGTAAAGAGGGCTAGGCTTTTACAAGCTTTTCCAAACGTTAAAAAGGCCACAAAAGATTTAGGTGCCCCACAAAATCAGGGTGGATAGTGGGATTCATGAAATGTTGACCCAACATCCATCCTCCGGGCTTGCTTGTTAGTGGAGTAGTGACAAAAATGACATGGCACCCAAATTTGAACACATGGCATATGATCAAGGGTTGTACGACAATGTAAAAAATAAAAATAAAAATCCTAAAGGCCAAGTGGTTTCTGAGCCAAGATGCATGGAAAGATGCAATGATCGTCCTGTCCCATGTAAAAGATAGAAATTCCACCATTGTTGATGGTTTAATTGGTCTTACACTAGTGCAGAAACCATGCTGTCATCTATTTGTAGAATATCAGAACTTGTGTTAGTTGTCTAGTGATTTGTTTTTATGTTTTTTTAAATAAACTAAGAGTAGGAAAAAAAAAAAAAAAACACTTTTTTTGTCATTTGATAAACAAATTTGAAGAAGTTTAAGAAAAAAAAAAAACTGTAAGGAAAACCAACCGAATAGACCATGTTTTCATGTTTTTTTAAAATGAATTGGATTAATCGGTCAGTCCCAATCAATTGCCCATTAGGTAACATTGGCTTTTACACCGGGAATGATTGATTATAATTGAACAAGCCTAAAGTTCGTCATGTTTATTAATCAGTTCAAGCTTTAAACAGTCGAACTCGATCGGGACTGCCTGGCGGGCCTGAAATAGACAGCCAGGCCAATACGTATGTTCATAAAGAATATTAAAGAGGTCTACAGTGAATCTAGCTCGCAGCTGAAAGTTGGCAAAGCTCCTACAAATTACTCATAAAGAGTCACGTCAGCAACTAATGCTAGTCCTACGGTTCATTAAAGAATCTCTCTAACAGAACACGGCAAGCGTGGACCCAACAATGCATCTTGTACGGATTGTATCATACCAACCCAATCATAATACTAAGAAAAGCATTGGAGGTTATGTAATATGACCATATATATATAATTCAACCAAATGTTCTATTTCTGTCCCATTGATTGGACTAGCTAGAAGGGATTTACTATTATTAATTGGTGCCGTGCAGAGAGGAACCAAACACCTAACGTCACAAAAAATCCTTGGAGATGGAGATGGTTGAAAGGGCAAGAAATTTGTTAATTGGTTAGGACGAGATTGGAAAGAAAGAGAAATTTTGGAAGACTACTTCAGTATTAGTTAATCTGGTAGGGAGTTTGAGTAGTGAAGTAATGATTAAACATTATTATTATTATTATTATTATAGAATAATTAATTAAGTTAGTTTGTTAAGTAGGGAAGGAAGGAAGCAAAGAGAGTTTTTCCTAGCTAGGTCTTAGGAAGTGCACCGATTAAGGAACGTTTCTTGTTGGATGTTTCAATGTCGGGAATCTGGTAATCATCATCAAACCCATTAAAATTGATGGTTCAAAGGAAGCAAGCTAGTTGTAAACAAATTTATAAACAAATTTGTGTCTATTGTTCTTCTTCCTGTTAGGAATCAGGGTTTCATCTTACTTTATAGATTCGAGGGTTCGTTAGTGGTAAAACAATATTTAGCCTCCATACGTTCAATTGTGTCACATTAACATACGGCAATAAAATTTTTCCAGTATTTGGATCTTGATGAACACAGCACTTAAAGCAAACAACTAGGAGTGGAGGTTACCTAGAATAAAATAAGATGGTATGACCCTCCAAATGCAACACTCGGTGATGATCTCTATTGAATGCTCAGTCTCCAATGGCCGTAACCTAAGCTTGAAGATGGAGAGACTCTCTTCCTCACCTCAAAATTTTCTCAATAATGTGTTGCGCAATTAGGGTATTAGCATTAGTCTCTCTTTTATAAGAAGACTAATGATAAAGATTACAATCTAATGAACACGATCATCCCCAGTGGTGTGATCCTAAAGGATAACTTTATCTATAACTACACAAAATGATAACCCAAACAAAGGCATAACCTAAAAATTCTCAATGCTACAAAATTTTATTACATTTTTTAACCCCCCTGCGCCACACACACAACTACTATCTACAACGACCTTGTATGTATGCATTCAAATCACCACCTTGATTAATCCATTACACATAAATATGAGAGCATCAAAACTAGGGACCAGACACAAAAATGTTTGAAAATATGATTCAAATAATATTAATTTACTATAACTATAATAGATCTATTTTGCAAATTTTTTGGTTCGGGGCTACAATTAGCCAGCGCTAGACAACTCACTTACATGGATGCTTTTACCTTGAAAAAAAAAAAAAATAGTAGTTAGAAACCATATTGAGCATCACCCGTATTTACATCTATACCTTTTTGACCAATCAATCAAGTGATAGATGGAAGGACACGCATCTAATCAAGATTCCTGATTGGTCCCCATATACACACACACACACACATATATATATATATATATATATCCATTCCAGTCCCCATTGGGGAACTATACAGTACAACAATCCTATAACATATTGGCCAAATATATCCATAGTTGTGAACAAGAAAACAGTACAATAGGGCTGTTGCAATTAAACTATAATTAATTTGTTTCATCTCAGTAAATACGTTGGAAGGACACGCATCTAATCTTACAACATCCAACAAGCTTTTACCAAATGTGTTGATATATGTGTGGGTGTCTACAATTCTTCCTTACATTGGGATGATGGGTTATGAGTTTACTAATCTTGTGTTCATATGTGAAAGAATCTATACATCCCAAGTAGCTCAAGTGTTCAAGGCATGTATCAAGAAGAATTGCTTAACCAAGAGCCAGCCCAATCAAGCGTAAAGAACAAAGTGAAGGTTGTTGTCAAGATAGCATCTCAATGGAAAATCAATTCAATTAAGCTAGCTTGGACAGGATATGTAAGAAGCTTTTATTTTACTTTAATTTATTTATAGATAATATCAACTTTATTGCCAAAGGAAGAAAAAGAAAAAGAGAAGGATAAAGTTATCCTTTATCCACACAGCCTCAGCCAAGATGTTTGAATCAACACTATGGGTAGGATGGAACTAAGTTCAATATGTCTCTTTAAATTTGACTTATAGAGATGCATCGGAAGAAAAGGTGGTTTACTTGATACCCTCCCAACAGAAGCAACCAAAGTGATTAACCTGCTTACCTCTCTTCAGAAGCTGGTCAGCAGATGAAAGCGCATCTGCTAAACATTGCCAAGTAGTGAAGGACTGCTAAGGGATATTTCTTTGAAACCAAACTTCCTTCTCCCAAGCTCCGGCAATCCCGAAATTCACATTAAATCCCAGGCTGATATTGAAGAGAAGTACTTTGCTGAAGGAGGAGTTCAAATAATGCCTGAGAAAATGTGATTCATTTCTGAGAGCCTAGACAAATCTCAACAAGATATCGCCACTAACAAAAGGAGACCCTTCACTCAATAGGGAGTGGACATGATCCTAAGCCTGTATCATACTGAATTCAGTCGCCATATCCATTGAGAAATTTAGCACCTTATCTATTCATTTTTAGCCCAAGATCAAAGTATAATAATTTTAGCACTCTGAGTCTTCTTTCCAATGATTCAAGAATGAAGACGATCCGAGCTCAGAAGAGAAGGATATGACCGATTTACCGTTCACTATTTGAGAGGAAAAGCAATTATGGATGTCTATGGAAAAGGATGAACACTTGGTCGAAAAAGGTTAGAAAATGTCCATTGTTCCATGGGCGCCTGTGGAAGCATACAAACATCTTGTTTTAAATTTTTTATCCTACCTACTTGTGATAAATATTCATTTATACTCTCACATTTTTTGAGACATTATCCTTGAATGTAAAATGTGTCTTATTGTTACAACGAGAGGCTACTTGTGGAACCTGCACAGAGGAGAAAACACAAGAGAGTAAGCATTGGGCTGCCTAAATCAGAATGGAAAAATTTTGATCCCCTTGAGAGGAGTCTTACCTGTCTATTTATAGCTGAGGAATAGCGACAATGAAGAGATTCATAATTTGGCATGCTTCCTACCGCTGGTAGGAGTCCATATTTAGAAAGAGTTATATTAGGAGAGTGAATCGAGAGGATGTCTCAGTTATGGGAGCTCTACGTACCCCACATATCCTGGGAGATATCAAGAGATATCCTTCATTCTAGGGAGGATTTGGAGTCCACTTGAGAATACTTTCCAGATCAGGACATGTTTTGCCCTTGCTTGAGAGTCACGTATGAATTAGGAATGTTGGGCGTATTCCTTTGAGGAACCCCAACTGAGCAACCTGAGTTCGATGGTTTGGTTTCCCTATCTGATCAACTAGGATAGGATTTGGTGTTTCAGTGGCCGACCCATTCATCCCTGGCACACGATGGCACACTACTTATTTTTAGGCTTCAAGGCACTGTTACTGGCTAGCCATTCGGTCATGAGTCTGGTGCATCCCCGAGCTATTAGCTGTAGTTCGGTCATGGTGTAGACACCCACACGCGCTACTCTCTTTGTCGGAGTGGATTAGCCTCTCGGTTCCTAGTTCCATTGTTGATGTTGATCGGCCGAGCGCCCGAGCTACATCCGACTTAGGTAGCAATTGCCTACTAGGGATGTGCCTTGGTTGGGGCTAGAATGTTTGTGCTTGCACATGCCTCGTCGCTTTGACTGAGCGACGAGTTCTCAGTGGTGATGTATTTTTCCATAACAATTATATAAATAGAATCACTAAGTTAATTGGAGAAGGCTAGAAGGATGGTAATAAATCATTTAGAAAACTACTTCTAAACTTTGATTGCAACCCGACAAAGCAATTGTGTTAGTGAAAAGCCCTCGAGTGTGAGTATTTCCTTGGGAGTGGACATAGGAAAATTGCAAAAGGTTGTCTAGCATATAGACATGCTGAAGGTTTTTCTACCATGGTAGTTAATTTCTCTCTGGTGGATCTATGATTTGGTCATTCTAGATGGCATTCTCCTTTTGTTCACCACATCTCAAATTTGATCGTTCCATTTCATCTGTATGTTCTACTGCCTAAGGGAGTTTTCCTATTGCATTTTCCAAGTATCATTTCCTGATTTTCTATGCTGGGAACCCACCAAAAAACTAATTGAAGGGAGAAAAACAGTAGAAATTTTCACACAAATAGGTATGCCGCTGGTATACAGTAAGCTGATGAACAGCATCAATGGGGCATCGGATGAGGTAATAGACAAGAGGGATAGGGGTCGTTTCAAAAGAGAGAAGAGAGATAGACATAGACACAGCGGGGGCTAACTTATGGTATACCAATAATATACCCAAACTTTTCCCATATGTTAAATTCATGGATTAAAACTAGATAAAGTTGTTATTTCATGGGTCCTGGTTGTGGCCTGTCGACAATGGAACATGTATTTTTGACGATTTGATCATTACAATTAGATGAAGCCTTATTTTCTCACACAATTTTTATTCGTTTCTGTATCACACGAAATTGTGAGAAATAAATGTCTCACTTTCATGCATTCCTCTTTCCCACTACTCCTCTATTATATATATATATATATATATAGCTAACTAGCTCCAAGTACTTTCTTATCTCTTCTAGTGTAGTTCATCCAGAATCTCTTTCCTTGTTCTCTTATTTTCGATTTCAAGAATGGAGAACAATCAACTGAAACAGCAGGCTGCCCAAATGAAACAGAACCTCTTTGATCAGGTTCTTCACTTTCTTCACCTCTATATCTTCAAGCCAAGGGTTATTTATGTTGAACATTTAGAAGTTTTTAGGCATCTAATTAAGCATTTTTATTCTGTATATCAAGCTCAAATTGGGAAAGGTTTAGATGTTTTCCTAGCTGGTTTACAGTCAAAAGGGAGGTCTTTTCAGTGGCTTATAATTCTCTTGTATCTCCCTAAGAAATGTAGTAAATAATAGAAGACAAACCCATCTCATTTTTTGAGTTTATTTTATTTATTTATTTATTTTTTGCCAATGGGGAATTATGCTTCCCTATCAATCTAACATAATTTGATATTTTATGGTAAATTCTTTGTTGTTGTATAGGGACTACAAAAATAAAAGTATCAACATGCTTTATTAAAATTATTCAGAATCCCTAAGGCTATGTTTGGTTGCAAGGAATATTTAAGGGGAAGGAAAATAAAATGTTTATATTTAAAAAAATAAATTTTTATAATCATTACTATATGTGATCTCATGTGATTATATAAATTATTTAATTTTTCTACCATTTTTAGTAATGATACATTTTATATCTAAATTTATTTATTTATTTTTTACATATTATAGGAAAGTAAAGTGAAATTTAATAACTAAAAATGGAATGATTTGAGGTTAAAGATATAGTCATATGGGTTAATGATTATAACCATTTCTTTTTTAAGTATGAAAATTTCACTTCCCTTCGCTTTAATTCCCTTTACAACCAAACGAAGCCTTAAAGGAGATTGAATCCTAGCTATACGTTTCGGGGACCCACCCCCTTGTAAAGACCCCTTGAAGGGGAATCTTCACATCTTTGAAGGTTGATGGCTAGTATCCCTTAATTCGTGCACATCAAAGCCCATCCATGAATTTTTTTGTTTTTTAAGGAAGGGGTTGGGGAAGGGGCTTGGTGTTGAGCTTGTTTTTTCTGATATATTAATTGTGTGGATATGTCTGAAACTAAAAATGAATTAAATGAATTGTTGTAGGGGTACCTTGATGAGATGTTTAATGAGATAGAAGAGATTCACTGTGATGATCCAAAGTTTCATGAGAAAATTGTTGACATGTTCTTAACCGATTCTGCCGAATTGATCATCAACATTGAGGAGGCATTGTTAGTTAACTAAATTAGTTAGAGAATATTAAATTGGAAAATTTCCCTATTCAATCTTTTCTCTCTCTGTTATCTAAAACACTCTACATATTTAATTATATAATTTCTCATACCTCTTTGTAGGGAGCAGAGTCCCATAGATTTTACGAAGCTGGAAAAGGACTTGAACAGGCTCAAGGAAATTACTTTCAGGTAAATAAAGAATAAAAATAAGCTGGGCACACCACCGGTGTGCCGTAAGCTATTATCTGCCGTCAATGACAGAACTGTGAATGGTGTTACAGCACTGGAGCTAAAAAGGTGAGAGATATGAGCTATCAGGCCATAGAATGCTGCTTGGAACAAAATGTAGAGGGGCAAGTTCTTTCTCCCATTCTCTTTAAAACTATAACTAGGCAAACAAAAAATCATCTTCCCTTCTCACCACCTACCTAAACCCTAAAAATTGGATTTTTTTTTATTAAATTATTTATTTTTTGTATATAATTCCAAAAATTTGTGTAGATGCAAGGATGCTTTTGAACAATTGAAGAGTGAACATGCAACTCTGAAGGAGAAGCTCCACTCTTACTTTCAGGTCTCTTTGTTTTTCTTATTCTCAATTTAATTTATTCATACATTCTTCTTTCTAGTTAATGGTATTCATGGAAATGAAGTCAGGTGCTGATTTCAGTGTGGTTATTTTTATTTCAGCTTGCACAACAAGCTAAAGCTGCTGATGGGGCATCTGGCCCAATTAATTAGAAGGAATGGAATGGCAAGGATGATGACTGGGACAAGATGCTGATTTGGCAAAAGGATCTTCATGAATGTGGACTGCATCATTTACCAAGTCCATCTCCACCAGATATTAAAGTTATATATAATAAATAGATATTACTCTTAGGTTCTTACATTATGAGTGATAATAATTTATTCCACTATATGTGTGTTTAGAAGCACCTTCACATAGGTTACCTCTAATTATGTATGAGGATTGATTGGTTCAACTGTACCTGAGTGAATTTTAATAATGTGGAAACAAAATCCCTTGGGTAATCTGGTTGAAATCACATGAAATATTTGTCACATTGGAGAAAATTCAGTTTTCTTGTAATTTTCTAGCTATTCTGTGTTGGTAGGAAAAATCCCAAATAAGAACTTTCATCCATTGATCATTCCTCATACAACATTAGGGTATTTAAGAAAAAACACAAGAGGCTTTAAGGTTGCCTCTTTATACCACAAACCCAATACCTTCAAAGAAATACAGCACTAGAACATGAGATGCACATGAGCAAGACAGATATTCCTAGCTAGAACAATGATTGCGCATGAGAAGAACAATAGTGAATGATCACTCTGTGCTCTTCTAGGTTTCAAAACCCTAACTCAAGGAGAAAATTGAAATTCTGAGATAAGAGCTTGATGAGACACAAAAAATGAGTTACTTGGAAGCCACTCACCATCCCCTCCAATTAAGATTCACAAATCTAAGGGCAAGGAAATTGCAACTGAATCAACTCAAGGTGATCATCCCTCCTCTAGTAAATCAAAGGGGGATGTGTTGGATGAGATTTAAGTTATCAGAGATCACCTCACATGAAAACAAGCTTTTATCATGAGCAAGAGGGACCTACAAGAGTTAAGAAAACCACAGGAAAGAGATTGACAAAAAATCATGTGCAGTTTGTGAAAGAAAAATAAAGAATTCCTAGTGTAAGAAAAATAACTGAGAAGATGACCAATATAGATAGTTTCACCAAATATGGTCATCAGAAGACTAATGGGTCCAACAAGAATGGTAGGCAGAGGAAAGGGTTTAGTGGATATTGTTATGGCTGCAACAGTTATAGACACAAGGTGTAAGAGTGTAGAAGACAAGTCAGACTAGTGGTAGTGATCAACATAAACTGGTTTCTCCCTTGGCAGAGAACAGTGTTGAATGCTTCAGATGTTATAGATTGGGGTATGTCACCAAAAAAACTGTCAGACCATATTGCCTTCACAAAGGCAATCAAGAAGAAATGTTAATAGAAATCTTCCTAGAAAGACAGTTCAAAGAAAGCAGAGAGAACAAAGATAAGAAAAAAGATAGCCCATCACAGTTACAGAAAAGGCAGTGTGGGTTGAAATGGATTAGAGAAGAAACAACAATTCTTTGATTGTGCATACAAATTTCAAATCCCATAGTAAACCACTACCTTGGATACTTGATAGTGGAGGATGCATCATTTTTTGGAACAATGATGAAGCAAAGATTGAAGGAAGTGGGTCAATAAATTTGGACAGTGGAAAATTAAGTCCAACAATGTGGTATGTTAGCGGCTTAAGGCACAATCTCCTCAATAAGTCAAATATATGTGTGAGGGTAGTGGCCGGAGATGGACTTATGCGTGTCGATTCCATCCTCTCCTCTCCTTCATCTCTTTCATGTGAGAGAGAGGGTGTGTTGTGTGTACTTACCTTGCGGGCCCCACACCCCCGTATCATCGCTCGATGATACGTAGAGGCCTATTTAGCAATAGTGAAATTCATCATTCAAGACGGGGGTTTGATGATGGTCCAATACGGGGATCGAGATCACACAAATGGGGGTTTGGAGTCACCACCTAGGGTTATGGGCCTAGGATCTTGGGGTGGGCCCAATTCCTGAGAAAATGGCACAAAATTTGGTCTGGTCCAGAGATTTAGGGTAAGTGTCAGGTTGTAGAATTGGGAAGGTGTTAGACGCCCAATCTACCTAGTTCAACCGGTCTTCCTATTAGATGCTTAAGAACGACATTTTCCACAGTTATTACTATTCCACATGTATGGCTAAGTTATCATGCATATATACATTGACTGAATTTAAACTACTATATACACTAAAACAAGGTCTATATAAAAGTCTACATGATGACAAGTTGGTTGAGAAATTTTACCTGAACTTAACCCCCGTTTCGAGTCAAGAGGGGTGGGCCTCTGATTAGTACCGGCTCGGACTGTCTTTCTAATTCTCCTGGCTCAGGGGAAGATGGTCTTGACCTCCAACTTCTTTTCTTGAGAGATATTGACTATGATGGCATGCGGACAGAGTTTCGACTAGGAATGGTTACTTTTGGATTTGGGTTCGGACAGAGCTTCTGCTAGGGAAGGCTATTTTTGGATTTGGATTTAAATAGAGCTTCGGCTAAGGAAGGCTATTTCTGGGCTTAGGATGAGGTGGCACTCTGGCAGAGTTTTCACTGGGAATAGCCATTTCTGAAAAGATTCTAGGGCACTCGGATAGGCCTTCTGCTAGGAGCTACTATTTTTGGAAAGAAATGGATTAACCTAAAAATGGATTAAAGATCCCCAAAGCTCTGAAGAACACTTTGAAGATCCGAACAAAACTCCGAATCTTGACAAAGATCTCTTCGTAGACCCGAAGAACCTCAAGGGGGAGGGATTTCTATTTCTAGTAAATCTCAAGAACACTCAAAGCGGGAGGCTAAGAACATACTATTTTTGGCAAAAACTGGATTGGACTAAGAACTTGGATTGAAGATCTTCAAAGTCCCAAAGAACACTTCGAAGATCCGAACAAGATTTCGAATCTTGACAAAGATCGCTCTAAAGACCTAAAGAAAATCAAGAGGGGGAGGGGAGGAGGAGAGAGGGTTTCACTACAATGGAGTGAGGTGGGGTTGTTTTTTATTTGTTAAATCCAAAGGAGGGGGTATTTATAGGATTTCTGGACCAATAGGGTGGAGGGAGAATTTTTACCCAAAGAACAAAGGAGGGTTCTTGGACTAAAATGGGTGAAGAGGGCTTTTATCCAATGGGTAAAAGGGGTTTATGGGAGAGAATCCTTAGACAAAAAAGTGGGTTTTTGGTCTTAAGAAGGTGAAGAGGGAATCTCTTCACCCACTGGGCCAGTGGAATACTAATCCCGGCCATTGACGGCGGTGCCCAAGATTAGGCTGAAGTGCATGGGGCATGGCCAGTATGAAAGGGTAGGCAATCTGTACAAAGTGTGTGGGTAATGTCATTGGTGTGTGGCACATGGCATTGGTGCGCGGCACAGGGCATTGGTGTGCGACATATGGCATTGGTGCACGGCACAGGTGTGCAGCACATGGCATGTGGGGCAGCATGCACATGGGCACGGGCAGGGCAACAGGTAAGGTAGGCTAGGCAGTAGCAGGCACAGGCGCGGGCTATGGCCAGAGGGGGCACGGGCTAGCTCCTGTGGGGGTGTGGGCATGGGCAGCAGCAGGACTGGCCACTATGGGCAGCAACAGGGTCAGCAGGCATGAGCTAGGCAACAACCAACATGCGATCATGGATTTTTTTGGTGAGGATAATGGGAGATTCGACGGTTCAATTTTGACGTGCCATATATCGTTGGAATCATATTTCTGAGCACTATCCATTTGTATGGTCATCTTGACCAATTCCTTCATATATAAAAAGTCAAATTTGGACCCACCCTCTTATCTCCCGTGTGAGGTTTCCAGGGTTTTCAGGTAGAGAATGAATTTTGGGGTATTTGGGTAGGTAAGGGATTTGTCCAGGTTTCCAACAGACTTGCCAGTGTGCACGACATACGTACGAGAAAATGTGATTTTTTGGGGACGATTGCGGGAGACCCGACGGTTTGATTTTGACGTGCCATATATTGTCAGAATCGTATTTCCTAGCACTATCCATATGTATGGTCATCTTGACTAGATTCCTTCGTATATAGAAAGTCAAAATTGGACCTTCCTCTCTCTCGCGTGGGGTTTCCAGGGTTTTCAGGTAGTGGAATGCTTTTGGGTTTTCTTAGTCCATCATCTCTGCTGATCAGAAGTTGAAAGTCGCATCCAAGATCCACATTTCATCATATCCAGAGGAGGCTAACAAAATTGGGTGTCTACAGAATACCCCTCTTTGGTCGAGGCCTGTGCCAACAGCCGAAGGGCAAAGAAAAGAACGATCACATTTTGTCACCCGGAGCATATATTGCCGTTATTTTGCTCATTAATGAAAAAGTTGAACAATGCAATAGATAATATCTCTCAACTACTTTAGAGTTTTAGGACTTACCTAGGCTACTGATTATAGGAAAGAAATTTGCTACTCTTCCTATCTTGCAAAAGATGTTAGTACTTTGATCTTTCACTTTTCCTTAGTTGGGCTTCATATGTGCCAGTTCAGGGAATGTGGTCTCTAGGTGGGTTCTTTCGAACTGAGCTGGGCTATTTGGTCTTCTAGGCATGTTCTTTCGAATCGGGCTGGTCTATCTGGTCTTCCAGGTGGGTTCTTTCGAACTAGGCTGGGCTATCTAGTCTTTCAGGCGGGTTCTTTCGAACCGGGCTGGGCTATCTGGTCTTCTAGGTGGGTTCTTTCGAATCGGGTTGGGCTATCTAGTCTTCCAGGTGGGTTCTTTCGAATCGGGCTAGGCTATCTAGTCTTTCAGGTGGGTTCTTTCGAACCGGGCTGGGCTTTCTGGTCTCCAGGCGAGTTCTTTCAAACTGGACTGGGCTATCTGGTACTGTCAATTATATGAAAGGAATTCGCTGCTCTTTCAACTCTGTAAAAGACATTAAAAATTGATTCTTGATTTTTGATTTTTCTTTTAATCTTTTGGACATTTGAATTGGAATCTTGATTCTTAGATTCTTCTTTGGATTTTTACTCTTTTGGACTTTTGAATTGGAATCTTGATTTGGATTTGATTTGAATTTTTCTTTTCACATGAATTTTACATTCCATTTGAATTTGATTTTCACCTTTCACATGAATGGGATGTAAATTTTACCTACCACATGAAATTTGATTTGGGTTTTGTATTTTGTGGTAAGAATTTTTTAGCTATACCTTGGAATTGGAAATTTTTTTTTTTGGATTCTTGACCTTAGATTTTGGTTTT